>NW_007232664.1:14545-21644 GCF_000164805.1 Carlito syrichta | reverse complement strand
TGACTCCTGAGGCATTCTAACCACAGAGACTGATCCAAGGAAGAGAAGCTTACACAGAGAGAGAAAAAAATGGCACAGGCATACAAGGAGAATGAGGAAAGTATGGAGTCATGGACTCCCGAAGAGAAAAGTGCTCCAAGAAGGAAGGGCTGGTCACCCCTTTGAGACTCTCTAGGAGTTGGGGTAACATGAAGGTGGACATTGCAAATGCAGTGAATAGGTTGTTAATGACCCTGGCCAGAGCAGTCAGTGGAGAGTAGGATGAAAGATCGATAGGAGTAGACTGAAAGTGAAATGGGCTTAGGAAGTGAAGATGGTGAATGGATGCAGGTTCAAGAAGTTCTTCTGTGAAAAGGAATAGAGAGCAGTGAGTCAGGCATTGAGGATTGTGGCATCCAGGAGAATTTGCTTTCATCGCTACTGCTATTTGTTTTTCTTTCTTTCTTTTCCTTTTTTAGCTTGGAAATATCATGTATTTAGAAAGTAAATTAGAGAGAGAGAGAAGAGTCACCTCCCCAAGGGTAGGGGAGGAGGCCAGAGCTTAGGAAAACATGGCGGCCATCACTAAGAGAGCTACACGACCAGACCAGAGCTTAGCAAAACAATGGCCCTCTATTTGTTTTTCAAGAATGGACAACACAAACGTGACCATGGGCTGACACAATTTTTCAGAGGAGAAGAATAAATAGAGGATGCAGGAAAGAAGACACAATTGTACAAAGTGATATCCTCGTAGAGGTAAACATACATAGGTTCCAGAGGAGAAGAGGAGATGTTTCATGGAAACAAAGACACTTCTCATATCAAAGGAGAGAACAGAGAACGTGAGTATGGATGAAAATAGATTTATGAGTTTGTGATAAGAAGACGGAAGAGTCTTCGTTTTCATAGTTTAGTGTGAATGAGCACCATCTGCTGAGATACAGGGAAAGAGGGCGATGAATCACTGATCTTTAAATCATTTCTTCTTGACAGGCCAGACATTTTCTTTTAAAAATTTTTTAATTTTTATTTTGAAGATAGGGGGTACACTTCAGGATTAGGTTTAGAAGTGGTCATTGTATAAGTATTAGGCTCTTAGAAAATTACCTATGTGTTCTTGGAACTGGGAAACTCCTTGTAAGCAATTTCTCATCTATCAAATTCTAAAGGGTTGCTTTATAATTCTTGAAAGTTTTGCCATGCATAAATAGGATTGGAGAGGTGATGGTGGGTGGTTCTTTCTTTTGCTGTCAATTTAAGTTTTAGGCAACTAGATTCAGCTGGTTTTAGTACAAGGGAAACACACAATTTTCCACACGAAATGTTCATAAGTCAGTGACATGCACATTATTTTATTTCTGGTATGGAGTTTCTATTTGCTACAGACAAGTGAGCTCACATCTGTGGTCTTTGGTAACACAACACCCACCTTTGCTTTCTTTATGTTTCCTCCAGTTCTTTGAATGAAAGATTTTGTTAAAAGTTGAACAAATGATTTATAACTCTTATCCATAGCTATAATCAAAATATATCTTAATAGCCTAGATGAAGAATAAAATATCATATTCCATTTTTCTGGATGGTTCTATTATAAGCAGTGAAGTAAAGAAATTCTGTAGTGTTTCAAGATGATTAGCTATGACTTCTAGTTATAGATTAGTGAGAGGTTCTTAGCATATTTCAATTATAGGTTTTAGCTAACAAAATAACTTAAGTCAATTAGACTAGTATGAAGACCACATAGAGGAGATAGTGGGGGTCATTGTCTTGTGAATGCTCTGCTGGGTTTGTGCTTATTTTAGGCAGTGCAGAATGACTTGTTTTGCACAAAACCAATTAAGGGACTTGAAATACAGTCACTTTTGTATGCAGCATCTCTAGCTTTGCATTTCTCAATAACCAGCATGTCCATCATACCTACCTGCAGAATTGGTTTTCAATCCTGATGACACATGGCTAAGAACAAGGACTCGTTTCATTCCTGTAAAGTCAAATCCAAGTCAATCCCACTGTTCATGAACCAAAAAGGCAGAGATGAAAATACAAGACTTATTAGTTATGTTATTTAAAACATACAGCCCAGGAATGAATTGAAACCACACATTCATAAAACAAAGTCGCTGGGACAGTTCCTGGCTTTTTGAAAGGGCACCAGTTAAAACTACCTTAAAGATGTTTTGTTCAAACAGAAGATTTCAATCATGATCTCTAGCTATCGATGTGTACACATTTAGATTTAAAAATATATACACACACACCCCACACACAAAAAAAAAAGAGAGAGAGAAAGGGTGCCAAAAATGTATACACATTTTAAGGAGAAACATATTAAGATTGTAATACTCAATATATACCAACAAAAAAAGAGGAATACAAGTCATGTTTGACTTCTGCAATTACAAAAGGTGCTCAGAATGGATACCACCAGTGTCCAGATTATGGCAAACTAAAATTAATACATAGATAACATCTGTTAAAATGTGTATACTTTTTGATACTCGTGTGTGTGTGTGTGTATGCATATATATATTTATTTGTATAATATATCCTTTTAAATGCAAATAGATATGAGTTTTAACTTATATAACTGCATGTTTTATTTATATGTGAGTGTGTGCATTAAATATGTACATAAATGTATGTATGAATGTAATATGGCATAATATAACTTTTCATGCAGGGGCTTTTGCTGGTAGGGACGGTGATGCAAGAGATAAAATCCAAACAGCTGTGGTCACATTTTAAAACTTACTTTTGAAAGTTGTTTTCTCATCACACCGAATGGGTCAGAAGCCTCAGGTCATGAGTGTAAAGGCATTCCTTAAAGAAGGTTCTGATTCCTTCCTCTGCTAGGGAACACAGGGTGCCCCAAGCCCAGAGAGATTTTCACTTGTTGTGTCCCTCATGGGGAGATTCTCAAGGTGCGTTCCTTGTGGGAGGAGTATATATCTTCACTCTGATTACATCAGGCTTGGCCACGTGACATGCTTGACCAATGAAATAGCACACAGAGTGTTAAGTGTCATTTCCTGAAGGCCATCTCATCCTTCTTTTTTCCTTTTCTTTCTCTGTGAAGCTGACAATAGCTAGACCGTAACTGCTTGTTTAGTCTTGATCCAAAAGTGAAGAAAATACTGGAAGAGTCACAGTCAACTAAGCATGGTCATCATAAACCACTGAGATCTTTTCTGTGTGTGTGATTTTGTGATTGCAGCATTACCAACTTACTGGAACATTCTTAGAAAAAGCAAAAGGTTCTTTGTGTCAAATAAATATTGGCAAGGGTGATATGATATCCCGTTTAGAGAATAATAAGGTACACTGGAATTTTTAAATATGTAAAATAAAATCCTACAGAAAAGGACAGACGTTTACCACTGTGAATGTCACAGTTTTCAAATGATCTCGATTAGAGAATTGTTTTAAAATAACTTTTCATTGAACACACTTTTTTTTTTTTTTGAGTTGGAGTCTCACTCTGTCGCCCAGACTGGAGTGCAGTGGCCGCTCCCGGCCACCGCAGCCTCGACCTGCTGGGCTCCGGCAATCCTTCCGCCTCAGCCTTCCAAGTAGCCGGAATTACAGGCATGCGCTACCACCCCTGGCTGATTTTTTGATTTATTGTAGAGATGAGTTCTTGCTGCCCAGGCAGGTCTCAAGCAATCCACTCACCTCAGCCTCCCAAAGGCACAGGATTATAGGCTGAGCCACCGAGCCTGGCTGAACACACTTTTTAAGAGCTAATCTAATGCATTTCTTTTTCTTTTACCTGAAAGAGAGATTGATTTAAGAAGTTGATGGCTTTTGTGGCAAAAAATATCTCCATCATTAATCTCTGTAACTCAATTTCTGACTACATGTCTAAGCTTTGACATAGTACCAAGTTTTGGGAGTATGATGACTGCTGGTCACTGCTCAGGTGTCCATATTTCCCAGCTCCACTTCCAGACTGGGGGTTTTGACATTGTCATGCTAGTTTCCTGCTAGACCTGGGGCATGTGGGAAATTTTGCAGGACTCCCTAGAATTCTGCACTTTTGGGGAACATCACCTAACCATTCCCTTTAAGCCTTGATGGTACTGCCAGGAAGCAGGGTCAGTTTCTCGCTCTGGGACTGTGGTAGGCAGAATTTGATGATGGCCTTCAAGATTCCTGGCCTCAGGAGTAAATCTTAACCTAGATACTTCCACGAAGGGAATTTGCAGATGTAATTGAAGTCCCATATAAGTAGATTGGAAAATAGGGAGATTATTCAGGTGGGCCTGACTAATTACAGGAGTCCTCTAAGAGCAGAGGGTTTTTCCTGTTGGCTGCGGGGGCGAGAAAGTCAAAGATTCAAAGAACGAGAAGAATTCAACACACAACTGCTGGCTTGAAGACGAAATGGGCCCTATGGCAAGGAATGGGCTTGGCCTCCTGGAGCAGAGAGCAAAGAAACGTGTGCCTCAGCCCTATGACCTCGAGACGCTGAGTTCTGCCAACCTGAGTGAGCTTAGAAGCAGATTTTTCCCTACCATCTCCAGACAAGAACTGAGCCTGGCTAACGCCTTGATTTCAGCCTTTGATTCTCTGTAGAGACAACCAGCCGCACTGCCCTGGACTCACAGAACCAGATCCACAGAACTGTGGACTACAGAACTGTAGAACATGCTGGATCTGTAGTACTGGAAGCTTATAAGTTGTATTTAAAACTGCTGAGTCTGTCGTCATTTGTTCTGCAGCGATAGAAAGCTAATTCCCATCTGGGCACCAAAGGCCTTCCCCTCTCTCCTCTCCTCCTGCCTGAGGCTTCTGTTCCAGTTTGGAGAAGCCAGAATCAGGCTTTATACTCTCTGCCTTATACTGTCTTCAAAATCCCTGTACATTTTTTTAGAAGTTTAGATTTTTAGAAAGCAAAGTCACGAGAGACTCACAGACCACTTCTGATACAAGTTCTCTCTTTTGCCGTCCTCTGAAACACACTGGAGTTACCACTTGCTACCCTCAAGACCATAAGACCCAAGCCTACCTGTTAAACACGAGACTCTAATCAGAGAAAGAGAGAGAGACCACAAAGAGCCAGCTCCAATGCAAACACATGAGGGTCTTTATTCAGGCTTGAGTCTGGGCTCATGCATGAAGCCCATAGAGGCTTCATGGACCAGAGCCCCGATCCACAAAGGCAAGCAGTTTTTATGCACAGTTACAGAGGGAGGGGAAAGAACTTTAAACTTGATTTTACATGATTGGGTAATTTCTCCTAATGGGTACGGGAACACTTGGTTGGTGCCTTTCGTGGCTGTAACCTGACTGCCCGTGATTGACAGAAACCCACTCAACAGGCAGAGTTGGATGTCAGATAAGTTAGGTCCATACAGTCACTGTGTATAAAGTAACCTGAGCAGGCAGGTAAAGGGTTACATTAGCCCTTTAAGTTTGCTGATCCACCCCAAGGTATGCTTAGGAAAGCTTGTTTGCTTAATATTTACATAACATAACATGGTCATTATGGGACAACAAAAGCCAAACTTAACAAAGTTTTAAATCTGAATGCTGCAAACACATACAGTGAATGTGGGGTAGAAAATCATATAGTACTAATTCTGGGAATTTATAAAATATCACAAACGTCTTATAGCAAGGTGGTTTTTGTAAAAGTCTTTGATCCCTTCGGGTTTACATGGCCACTGCGTGTAAATTAACACTGGCATGGAAGCAGGTGGTTTAAATCAATATAAAGCCCACCTAGAGAGCAGCTAGCGCCTCAGAGTCTACTGATGGGAAAGGAATGTCTGAAAGGGGCTTATCGCTTTAACTTTTACATCCCGTTGTCAGTATGGCAAATAGGACTGACAATGCTTAACCTAAGAGTTCTAAATACAAACACCACCTAAAACATTTTATATAACTACACAATCAGTCACGATATATGCCTAATTCTACGGGGTCTGAGGTAGGATTTAAAGTACTTAGATTTCATAAAGTACAATGAACATGAGGTAGGAATACATAAAATATATAGTAAACATGAGGTAGGGATATATGAAATATAGTGAACTAAACACTACTTTTACAGCATGTATGGCTTTTTAAGTTTCTTGATTTCTTGGGTCTCTCAATAGCATGTGCTTAACCTAAGTCTATTATTGTCCTCTCATACCTACTTGAAAGTGGGGGAGAGAAAGGGAAAAACGGTCAGGGAAAACATTTGCATCTTCACATAGTATTTCACCCAGCAAGTGCATTGCCCTTCTTTGTGGATTTAGCTGGAGTAGAGCAAAGCTGTCTGGCAGTGACATCAGAGGCAGCAGCCTGGCCTTGTGCATGATCATGCAGGCCCACCCCCAGCTACCTGCATGAAATGGTGCAGGTGAAAACTGAACAGAGAGCCATGCCCCAGGCTCTGGCCAGGGGGCCGGGTACCTTCAAAGGTTATCTCCTCAAATTGGCAGCAAGTTGCAAGAAATAAATTAGAGATTAAAGTTAAAAATTCTGGAGATCCCTTGTCAAAGAGGAAAGTCATCTGGTCAAATCTCCTGGGGTCAGTATCTCGACATTTGTGGACCCAGACCTGCTTGGTTATTTCACAAACAGCATGTCTCTCTGGGGTCCAAAGAGGGGTGACTGCAGGCCCTGGAAAATGGGTGGTGAGACTCATAGGCGAAGAACTTCTGTCTCTCTCCCCAGGTCATCTTCTGGGGTTGGGGGGGATCAACAGAATTAGCAGCCTCTTGTTATTCAGTGTTTCTCCTTTTTCTTTTTTTCTGGTCAGATGGTGTGCTGTGCATTCTCTGTGCATTCTCGAGCTTAACCCTCATCATAAATCTGAGAGGTGAGTAAATTCCTATTTTAAAGATGAGGAAATTGAGCCACAGAGAGGTTAAAATAATCTGCCCGATTCACATCCCCCCAAAGTGGTGGAATCAGGGTCTACTGGAAAAGAAGCTTCGGGAGTGGGGTTGTCAGGGCTTGGCCTAGGAGAGCTTGCCCATCGCCCTGTCTTCCCCTTGCTAAAGCAGGCCTCCTCTCACCTGGGCATCCTGAAAATGAGGCCCTGTGACCTGCAGGGGGGAGATGGGAGGGAGGTGGAGGTGGAGAGAGGTGAGAAGAGATGAGAGGAGGTGGGAGAAGGTGGGAG
>NW_007232664.1:13261-14525 GCF_000164805.1 Carlito syrichta | reverse complement strand
GTGTGATTTTGTGATTGCAGCATTACCAACTTACTGGAACATTCTTAGAAAAAGCAAAAGCTTCTTTGTGTCAAATAAATATTGGAAAGGGTGATATGATATCCCGTTTAGAGAATAATAAGGTACACTGGAATTTTTAAATATGTAAAATAAAATCCTGCAGAAAAGGACAGCCGTTTACCACTGTGAATGTCACATTTTTCAAATTATCTCGATTAGAGCATTGTTTTAAAATAACTTTTCATTGAACACACTTTTTAAGAGCTAATCTAATGCATTTCTTTTTCTTTTACCTGAAAGAGAGATTGATTTAAGAAGCTGATGGCTTTTGTGGCAAAAAAATCTCCGTCATTAATCTCTGTAACTCAATTTCTGACTACAAGGCTAAGCTTTGACATAGTACCAAGTTTTGGGAGTATGATGACTGCTGGTCACTGCTCAGTGTCCATATTTCCCAGTTCCACTTCCAGACTGGGGGTTTTGACATTGTCATGCTAGTTTCCTGCTAGACCTGGGGCATGTGGGAAATTTTGCAGGACTCCCTAGAATTCTGCACTTTTGGGGAACATCACCTAACCATTCCCCCTAAGCCTTGATGGTACTGCCAGGAAGCAGGGTCAGTTTCTCGCTCTGGGACTGTGGTAGGCAGAATTTGATGATGGCCTTCAAGATTCCTGGCCTCAGGAGTAAATCTTAATCTAGATACTTCCATGAAGGGAATTTTCAGATGTAATTGAAGTCCCATATCAGTAGATTGGAAAGTAGGGAGATTATGCAGGTGGGCCTGACTAATTACAGGAGTCCTCTAAGAGCAGAGGGTTTTTCCTGTTGGCTGCGGGGCGAGCAAGTCAAAGATTCAAAGCACAAGAAGAATTCAACACACAACTGCTGGCTTGAAGACGAAATGGGCCCTATGGCAAGGGACGGGCTTGGCCTCCTGGAGCAGAGAGCAAAGAAACGTGGGCCGAAGCCCTATGACCTCGAGACGCTGAGTTCTGCCAACCTGAGTGAGCTTATAAGCAGATTTTTCCCTACCGTCTCCAGACAAGAACTGAGCCTGGCTAACGCCTTGATTTCAGCCTTTGATGTTCTACAGAGACAACCAGCCGCACTGCCCTGGACTCACAGAACCAGGTCCACAGAACTGTGGACTACAGAACTGTAGAACACGCTGGATCTGTAGTACTGGAAGCTTATAAGTTGAATTTAAAACTGCTGAGTCTGTCGTCATTTGTTCTGCAGCGATAGAAAGCTAATTCCCATC
>NW_007232664.1:0-13241 GCF_000164805.1 Carlito syrichta | reverse complement strand
TATTTTAAAGATGAGGAAATTGAGCCACAGAGAGGTTAAAATAATCTGCCCGATTCACATCCCCCCAAAGTGGTGGAATCGGGGTCAACTGGAAAAGAAGCTTCGGCAGTGGGGTTGTCAGGGCTTGGCCTAGGAGAGCTCGCCCATCGCCCTGTCTTCCCCTCGCTAAAGCAGGCCTCCTCTCACCTGGGCATCCTGAAAATGAGGCCCTGTGACCTGCAGGGGGGCGATGGGAGGGAGGTGGAGGTGGAGAGAGGTGAGAAGAGATGAGAGGAGGTGGGAGAAGGTGGGAGAGGTGGGCGGAGGGTGTAGGAAGGTGAGGGGGATGGGACGGAATTAGAGGGAGGGGGGAAGTGAGGGGGGTGACAGGGAACTGGAAGGAGGTGGAGGAGGAGAGGGGCGGGGGTGGGAGGAGAAGCTGCCATCAGGGTGAATCTGTCTAAACTTTTGGCAAAGAATCTGAATCATAGGTTGGGCGCGATGGCTCACGCCTGTAATCCCAGCACTTCAGGAGGCAGAGACAAGGGGCTCACCTGAACCCGGGGGTTCAAAACCAGCCTGGACAACGTGGCGAGACCTTGCCTCTACAAAAAAATCAAAAAACTAGCCGGGCATGGTGGCATGTGCTTGTGGTTTCAGCTACTTGGAAGGCTGAGGCCGGAGGATCACAGCAGGTCGAGACTCCCACGCAAAAACCAAGCAAACAAACAAAAATCCAGATCATGAATACTTTGACCATGGTGGCTACAGGACAAGCAGGACACATTCCCGGGTGCCCCCAGACGTGATTGCGTTTGTCTGCACTGAGTATGGCAGCCTGAGAGACCTCAAATAATCTCACCGCTGTCTCTTTTGTTCACAATGGGAGGAGTCACTCTCTCCCTCCTCTCTGTTGAAAAACATGTGATTCTGTCTGCCTCGATCATATTTTTTCACACTATATTAAAGTGTTGTCACCAGAGATCCCACCTCACCCTCATTAGGATTTCTTCTTGTTTCCCCAGATCATTTGAACCCAGCACACCGTGAGCCTTCAGGAATGGGGAGGAAAACTGGAGAAAACTTTACCTGGTGCTGGCTGTTAGGGTACGGACAGGGTGAGGGTGGATGGATGGAGGGGAGAAGTGCAGCAAAGAGGGTTGCAGCACCGCCAGAGCTGGCAAGCCGGGGGTGCGTGCTGGGAACCCAGAGATCCGAGGAAAGGCAAAGAATTGCAACACATGGAGGTGAGAGAAGAAAAGATTTATTTAAGAAAAGTTTTCCCCCCAACAGACAGGGAGTGGGCCCAACACTCTAGGTGAGTCCTTCTCTTGGAGATGTTGCACGTGACTGCTGTGACTTCCTTATCGACCACCTGTGGATGTCTTGGAGAACCTGTGACACAGAGACCTCTGATGTCTGCCCACATTATCACAGCCCCTAGAGAAGGGCGTGACAAGGATTCTCATTCTCCTGCACTTTCCCAAATAACATTCCTTAGAGCTAATGGGTACACCTCCCCTTATCTCCTAGGAATTTCCAGTGGGTAGCTTTGGGGGATTCTTGGCTTCCTTGTAGACAGCGCCCAATTTACTGGCAGATCGAATCCCCACCTGCTCTCCCTCTGAGTGGTCATACCTTTTGTAATTACCAGTTTCATGACTTTTACAATCCTTGCCCGATGTATGATGAATTAGGCCTTGTAAATTCCCTTTACTCTAGGCAAGCTTGATTGACATGATGAGACACCTCTAATACCTGGCACCAGGAAGTCTGTTTTTGAAAAAGAAACTGAGTCAGTAAAGTTAATTTTACCTGAAGTGTCCATTTCTCCAAAAGCATAGCTTCTATTTCCTCAACATTGTGTCAGGGTTTAAGAACAAGATGAAAAATGGCTTCCCACTCTCAGTCTGCCCCTTCACTGGCCACAGAGACATAAGGGTTTGGCTTCTAGAGCACCTTCCTACAAACTGACCAGGGTCCATTCAGCACCCAAATCAGAAGCGTCTCTTACCCCCCGTGCTGGTGCTTGAGCCAAAGGGTAAAAGCTGACCTTGCATCTGAGACAGGACATCCTAGTCAAGGTGGGAAAGAAAGGTCAAGCCTACGACCACTAGGGCCAGCTCTGAGGTAGTACATGGGACCCGGTGTGAGGGGTGAGCTGCTCGTCTCCTTGGGCTTCTGAAGGAGCACCTGCTGATGTCACTGAGATGCTGAGTCACCCCAGGAAGCAACCATCCCTGAAACCTCCATTCCGCTCCCTGCTGTCCCTCCCTTCCCTGTCTGGGTTCATGCCACCATCCCCTCTACCCACCTGAGGCCTCCTCCTGCCATGACCAGACCCACTGGGGACCCAGAGGAAGGTGCAGCAAGTGAGAGTGGTGGGAGGAGGGGGGAGGAAGGAGGGGGAAGGAAGGAGGGGGGAGGTAAAAGGGAGGTGGAGGAAGGTGCTCCTCCTTGAAGTTTGCTCTCCCCATTGTTAGTCTCCATCCCTGGGGTTTGGCTCTGCCACTTTAACCTCCATGGGGTCTCATGAACCCCTTCCTCTTGGCTGGAGACTTTTCCTTAGCCAAGCCCCACCAGATTCTGTGTGCCTTGAGGCACGCACGCCCTTACATACCCCTCGCACCAGCCTCTGGCGGGACAGGGTTGCTGCACACCTCCATGGTCCTCCATGGTTCAGTGGGATCGGAGTTGGTCGGTGAGGGACTCTCAGTCTGCTGAATTGAGGAAAGTGAGAGGTTCTGTGTTTCCAGCAGACCCTGTTGGAACTTGTGATGTGTCTTCTAGAAGCAATGATGAAGAGGTTCTAGAATATTGTGGGTAGAGTATTGCTTTGACTGTGTGACAGGCACCATTGGCTGTGGTGGCCTGATGCAATATATTTCTTTTATTTTTAGATTAATCTTTTCAATTATATATATTTTTTATTTTAAAATTGTGGGGTACAGTTAAGGGTTAGGTATATATAAATATTCATTGTGCAGGTACCCTTGTTGATGAGGTGTGCTCCCCTGTCCCCAGACAGATATTGACTATGGTTAATCCTACCTCCCTGCCCCTCCCTCCCACCCCCCCATAGTTTCCAGCCACTGTCAATCCTTTTCTTACAGTATTACGGTAGTTGTTCAAGGGCCACTTATGAGTGAGAATGTGTGATACTCATATCTTTGTTTCTGTGAAAGATCACTCAGTATTATAGACTCTAATTCTATCCAGGTTGCTGCGAAATTCATGATTTTGTTCTGTTTTATGGCTGCGTAATATTCCATTGTGTATATGTACCACATTTTTAAAATCCAGTCCTCTTTTGATGGACAGCACGGTTTGTTCCATGATGTTGCTGTTGTGAACCATGCTGCGATAAACATACGTGTGCAGGTTTCTTTTGCATAGAGTGATTTGAGTTCTTCCGGGTATATTCCCAGTAGGGGGATTGTAGGGTCATATGGAAGGTAGATTTTTAGAACTTTTAGGAATCACCACACTGTTTTCCACAGAGGTTGCACTGCTTTACACTCCTACAAACAGTGTAGAAGTGTTCCCTTTTTGCCACATCCTCTCCAGTTATTTTTTGAGTTATTGATAATGGTCATTCTGATTGGAGCTAGGTGGTATCTCAGTGTACTTTAAATTTGCATCTTCTTGATGACTAGTGAGGCTGAACATTTTTTCATGTATCTGTTGGCTGATGAAACGTAGTTCTATGGGAAAATATATTCCCCGTGTTCAAGGCTATCTCAAACATGAACTTTGGTTCTACAACCGCTTGGGAACTGCCTGTTTCTCAAGGTTGTCTCAAGAGCTCATTGTTTTTCTATATCGTGATTCTGAACTAGTTCTGGTTTCATGATTGGTGTAAATCAGAGTCAAATCTCAGCCTCTGAGAAGTCAGTAATGCCAAGAAGAAAAACATTTTCCCGAACACACCTTTCCAGAAGGAAACCCAGAAGCTGGAGCTCCTTTCTCAGAGCAAAGACCCAGAGGATTTTGACCTTGAATTTGATTCCCATTTAGCATACCCAGGAAGGGAGAAGTAAGACAGGGAGTGGAGGGTCAGACCATCAGCCTTGGCTGCACACCTGAGTTCAAGGTTTTAGTCAAGTCACTGCCTCTTTCTCCTCTGACACCTACTCTTTCTTCTCAAGAAATTATTATTAGGACATGTGTACTTTTGATGTGATCCTAGGAACAAAGATTTTTGAAAACATTTCTTATCTGAAGCATTGGTTCTGAACTCCTCCTGGCTGGAGATAAGTGATAAGTTGTTTTCTGAATGAAAGAGACGCGATCGCCAGTTTTCTGAGACTGACTTGGTCTAGCAAACTTGGCTTAAGATGTGGTGTGAGTTCTGAGAAATGGCTAGACTCAGTTCACGTTTTCTTGCCCCTTGTCTACCTCACCTTCTTGAAGTGCCACTAAATGAGTGGTCATTAGATTGCCTTTGTCTTGCTGTCATTGAAACTAATTGGGCTGAGCAATTCTGCTGTTGGCAGCATCTTGAAGTAAACAGTCTCCCGTTGAGCCCTCTGGGCTTCAGAAAGGGGCGGTATTAGAAATGCAAAAGAGCAGTTTTAGAAATGCAAAAGAATTGCCTGAACCCCGCGGGTTTGAGACCCGCCTGGGCAACTTGGCAAGACCTCATCTCTACAATAAATAAAAAATCAGCCGGGCATGGTAGTGCACGCCTGTAGTTCCAGCTCATTGGAAGGGTGAGGCGGAAGGATCGCCGGAGCCCAGAAGGTTGAGGCTGTGGTGGCCGGCAGCGGCCACTGCAAATCCAGTCTGGGTGACCGAGTGAGACTCCAACTAAAAAAAAAAAAAAACAGAAAGAGCAGGAGTCATACCATCCTGTTATTTTATTCAAAAGCACTGTTGTTTCTCTTGCACCCTTGAAATAGAAGGTGAGCTTTTCACCACCTAAGAAAATTCACAGGCAGCAGATGTCTTCTCTCTTATTTTCACTTCATGGTTCCTACTTAAGTCTTATCTTGGAATAGTGACCCGAGGACTGAAAAAAATAACAAGGAAGATAAAGAAAAAAGTCCCCCCCCAAAGCAAAACAAAATCATCCCAAGTCTGCCTGTTTGCACTCTCTAAATTCTGCTCTATATACACCCTCCTATGGGGAACCTGGGAGTGGCCTTGGAAAACTGTTCAATGAAAATTAAAAGTTGAAACTCAAAGTTGCTATTAAAAGGCAGACCTGTCTTCAGCATTTTTGTTTTCCTCCGGAGGCCTTTCTGGCATCTCTCATTGCAAAGATGACTCTGAATAAGAACCAATAATTACCACAATGGATATTTAATATTTATCATGTTAATTTCTTAATAACCTTTAAGCGCCATTAATCATGCAAACTTATTAAGAAGCCCAACACATTTGTGAGGAGTCATTTTCTTGGGTGATTTATAAAACCACAGAGACCACCAAATTTCAACAACTCATTCCATGAAGTGAAAATAATTTGAAATTGAATATAAATCAAAACAAATTTGGTATCTATGACTTGTGGTATCTTAATGAAAGACTTTGATGCTCTTTGTTAAATCATGGAAAAAATAATGAGGTGTTCATTACTAGTAATTTCCTTACCAACACGTTCACTAAAACACTTATGATTCTGAAATGCTTGCTTCCAAAGTCTCAGTGGTGTTCTGGTCTGTAACATTGGAGCTGGAGGATCATTGCCTGTGGACCTGAAATTTGTTTTGTTTTTTTTAAACGGGCCACTTACACAGGAAAGTGACTGAATTTAAAGAAAAGGTGCAAATTCAATGGAAGTTTAAACATCGAATATTGGTGGACCGTAGATCGGAAATGTGAATTGTACCTTTTCTTTTCTAGTTGGTGTCTCATTGTGTCACCCAGGATGGAGTGCAGTGGCATGATCACAGCTCACTTCCTTGACTTCCTGGGCTCAGGTGATCTTTCTGCCTCAGCTTCCCTAGTAGCTGGGACTATAAGTTCATGCCACCACAGACGGCTACACTTTTCATTTTCATAGAGACGACGTCTAACTGTGTTGCTCTAGCTGGTCTCGAACTCCTGGGCTCAAGCAGTCCTCTCTCCTTGGCCTCCCAAAGTACTGGAATTACAGGCATGAGCCACCATGCCTGATCAAATTTGCATTGCTCAGCCTGTAATCCCGTGCCTTTGGGAGGCTGAGGTGAGTGGATTGCTTGAGCCCGCGGGTTCGAGACCCGCCTGGGCGGTGAGACCTCATCTCTACAATAAATCAAAAAATCAGCCGGGTGTGGTAGCGCATGCCTATAATTCCGGCTACTCAGAAGGCTGAGGCAGAAGGATTGCCGGAGCCCAGCAGGTCGAGGCTGCGGTGGCCGGGAGCGGCCACTGCACTCCAATCTGGACGACAGAGTGAGACTCCAACTCAAAAAAAAAAAAAAAAATTCAAAACCACACTATTCTCTTTTCCACTTTTGAACGGTCTCTCCCGTACTCGTCTGCACCCTGCTCTGGGACCTTCATCTTCAGAAATGCTCCATGATGGAGATACATATTTTTTTTCTAATGAGAGAAAAGTGCCTTCATAGCTCACATTCTGGGCAAAGTCAAACACTAGCTCTCAGTTTGTCCCTGCACGATGACAGTAGATCCTTATTCCAGGGTATTCCTTCGATTCACTGTCCAGGAGAGGAATCTCAATTCCATTCTCTAAATAACTGGGGTTTTTTTTTGGATACAACTTATTTATACATTAGCCTGATTGGACAGATTCTTTTTAAAGAAAATACCATTTTTATTATATTTCCAATTATAAAAATTGTGGCAAGAAATTTGGAAATTTCAGAAAAGTTTAATAAAAATAAAAGTCAGCAGAAATTACATCATCTGGAGAAAACTGCTGCTAGCAGATTTGTATGCTCTGTATGTTATTTTTTCTTTTAACCATTTGTTGCCACAAATAATACACTTACCATTGCCAGATAAAACAGAGGATGTCCAGGTAAATATGAATTTCAGATAAACAACGAATAATTTGTCAGTATAGGAATGCCCCATGCAATTTTTGGGACATGCTTGCATGAAAAAATATTCATTATTTATCTGATATTCAGATGTGACTGGACATCCTATGCTTTTTATTACTAAATCTGACAACTCCAAATATATGTTCATTGCAGAAATTTATATGCACACACATACGCAAAAAGAAAGTCACACAAATCACCAGCATCCTCACATTCTCATCACCCTTGATACCTTTCTGATCCTTCATACACCTGGAACTGTTGGGTGCTTTCCAGATAAATTATTATAAAAGAAAATACTTTCTCAATGATTATTTTCAGCAAGTAATATCAGCTTCTTTATCTCTGTTGGTTGTTCCTTCTTTCTCTGGAGTCATATAGTTGAGATGAATATGGATGAAGCCCAGAGCAAGGAAAGCCAGAAACACCAGTAGAGCTATGTAGATTTTCAGGCTGTTAAGAATTTGTTGAAATATTGACAGGAGACCCAGGTTACAGACAACTTATTATTTTCATTGTCGGCAGCCTGGAGAGTGGCAAGGGCTGTGCTTGCTCGCAGAAGGGCATGTGTGTTGGTACGCATCTCCATTCTTCTGTCTTCCTGAGATAGAATTGACAGAGAAGACAAAGAAACACATGCTTCAGTCCCCAAATTGAACAAATTTTCCTCACTGTCTATTTCTTGCTCGATCTGAGTTATCTACTCATCTTGCTAAAGTAAATGGGAGGATGGGCATTGGCTTTCTGAATAATTTGGGGGCTGTTTCTGATACCAGGATACTCACATAAGTGATGGAGTGTGTGTATGTGTGTGTGTGTGTGTGTGCGTGTGTGTGTGCGTGTGTGTGTGTGTGGGAAATTGTGGGTAGAGAACTACTTGTGGGGTGGAGACAGCAAGATCTAATGTGGATGGAGCCATTTCCTAGGATTTCTACGAAGTTCTTGAGCGTGCCAAGATATGGACAGTATTTTAATCACTATTTTGATGGAAAGGATAGATGTTTTGGGGGAAGATATTATGGTCAAGTACGTTTCTATAATTTGTTAAGAACGGAATAGATTTTGCAGCAAGTGTTCAACTTCTCTTCTTCTTTCTATCCCAGGTTAAGTAAGGGCAAGGATATTTTGGCAGCTTGCAGAGATGGGAGGTTTTCCCCTTGTGTGTTTAGTGATGGGTTACGGGCCGGACGCTACAAGGGTTTTGGTGACTCTTTGATCCTTCTGCCTTCCTTGGAGTTTTCGCCTCCACTTCCAGTGTCAGCTCTGTTTTGGGCCATGAGACCAAGTCCTCCCATCGATTTCTCTTTGGGTCACCAATCAGATAAAAGGGACCCTTCCCTGCTTGCTGTGGCTCTTCAGACTCAAACCCAAAGGAAGCCAGATGGTTCATGTTCCTCTAAAACACCGTAGGCATGAAAGAGAGCCTGCGATTAAACTGCTGACCACTTTTTAACCACTGTCTGGCCAACCTGAGGTTCGTGCCTAGCTAAAGAGCTTCTTCTCCTGTCTGGGCAGAAGTTCAAAAGAAGATTCCTTCTCGATGGGCCTCCTCAACTCCTAGCATCTGGTGAGAGTCAGGCACGGCCCTTCCTTCTGCCAGGCACAGAAGGAGTTGCTGGAGCAAAAACAATGGAAGCCTCAGAACTTGCCCTCAAGGAGACCATCTGGCATGGAGATGGAAGGCCCATGTGTGCATGTGTGTGTGCGTGAGTGCGTGTGTGTGTGTCTGTGTCTGTGTGTGTGTATGTGTTGGCGTGGGGTGAGGTTGTTTGCTGGAAGGGGCGACATTTCAACTGAGCCTTGAAAACCCACAGAGTAAGCTGCACAGGAATGTTACTCCAGGAACAGAATGGGCCATATGGGGAGATGGGGAGATGGGGGAAACAGGTAAGTGAACAGGACTCTGGGTAGGAGACCAGGGACCATCCTGAATGGCGTGGTGAGCTTTCCTAAATGACTTGGGCTTGTGCGGAGAACTACGGGAGGTCTTGGAAGAATCTTGAGAGAGTGCTGTAAATGGACTTAAACATCAGTAAGCTCTCATTTGCAACAGCACGGGTAGGAGACCAGAGGAGGGATAGACAGAGGTAAGACCAGTTAGAAGAAGCAAGGAAAGAGCTAAGTCAGAGATGATGCAGACAGACAAGAATAATATCCGCATCCATAGAATTCAGGAGTAACCAGGGGACAGAAGCAGAAGCGCTCCCGAGTGACACTGGGTGGAGGACGACTGATTCATTCAGAGAGAAAACAGGAGGAGGGACTGGCTGAGAGGTAAGCTTCGTCATTTTGAGCTTAAGGCTTGTGAAGTATTCAGATAAGGCTTGTCTGGGCATCATCGGCATTTAAGGGTTACACTGACCCTGGGACCTGCCAAGGTGTTTAGGAGTCTCTGTGAGAGAAGCAGGCTTCAGTACGTTCTTTTAAGGTTATTTTTTGTGGGGCTTTATAGACATCTATAGGGATTTGTATAGAGGCTTAAATATCCTTACAATGCCTCACAGTTGTTCTGAAAGATGGCCGAGTCTCATCGTGCAGAAGAGGAAACTCAAGCTCCTTCCGAATGACTTTTCTGAGGTGATACAGCTGGTAAAGTTACGCTGGTCTCTGACTTCACACCTATGACTCTTTCCCAGATACAATGGATTCTCTTAGGATACTGGGAATGATGCCATGATAAACTGCATCCTCTTTCCTGCAGCAGGCAGGTGTAGATTGCTTCAGAGTCTTAGAGCCTGCAGGTACAATGCCCACAAGAAGCTGATACCACAGCATCTTGGCAGGCATAGTACCACGCTAGAAGTCCTTATTTTGCCGCTAAATGCATTCCTCATGCATGCTTGTTATCTGGAATGCGCTGTTAAAAAAAATTCTGTCTGTATGCAGGTCTCCAGCTCATTTGGGTCCTGACTTATGTTTTCTGTGGCATTTCAGTGCCATGGAATATAGAGTCCTGGGGTGGCACAACTTTGAAGTAGAGTCATGCTCCATTCAGCTCAGCGAGACTCCTGCGGCTCTGTTGATGCCATGGGGCCACTGGAGATGCCCCATATGGGAGATGTATGGGAAACGTGTACAGTTACATTTCTTAGGTCAAGAAGCCATGACTGTTCCTACTGGTTATGAGCTTTTGTTCCCCTCCTGCTCCCGCTCCCTGAGGCCACAGAAGCTCTACAAAACCCCTCAGGGACTCTCTTTAGGGCCTGCCTTTTACTCTCTGCCTGGGCTCAGTTGCTCTGATGTCCTCAGACTCAGCTTCTCTCTATGCCTGGCCTCCCTGGAGTGGAGCTTTGGCTTGTACGCTCCGGACCATCCTTTCAGATCACACCTCTCACTCACATCCTTCCCAGATTCCTGGAGACCTTACCTGACTCAGCAACCTTGGCTTCAATAAGAACAGAGAAGTGAAGACAGTCAAGGGAGCTGGGAAGGGACTGGCCCTCGGGTTCTGTTTTCCTAGCCATGGGCATGTGATAGGATCATTGAATGTTATTCTTCATTCTCACCATTGTTCATTACCTATTTCTCTATAGTTAAGATTTCTGGATATTTGCACATTTCTGGGTATAGATAATAATACAAATATATTTGCCTATAAAGCCTTTTATTCTGTTGAATTTTAACAATTTACCACCATTGATATAGGTATGAGGAGTCCCATGAATTCTTAAGAATTCTTCTCTACCAAGATTTTTTCTTATGCCAGATTCATTGATACCTCTGTTTGGTTTCTCTTTCTCACTCTTGTTTTTACTTCATGACTCTTGTTCAATTATTATTATTATTCTTTGAACCGTTGCAATATCCCCATATGTATGTTGTCTATCTCAGATTTCAAACACTCAAATATTCTTCCTAATAAACCATCATTGCCGGGCTTGGTGGCTCAGCCTGTAATCCCGTGCTATGGGAGGCTGAGGGGAGTGGATTGCCTGAGCCCGCGGGTTCAAGACCCGCCTGGGCAACTTGGCAAGACCTCATCTCTACAATAAATCAAAAATTAGCCGGGCATGGTAGTGCGCGCCTGTAGTCCCAGCTACTTAGAAGGCTGAGTGGAAGGATCACTGGAGCCCAGCAAGTCAAGGCTGCGGTGGCCGGGAGTAGCCACTGCACTCCAGTCTGGGCGACAGAGTGAGACTCTAACTCAAAAAAATAAAACAAAACAAAACAAAACAAAACTATCATACCTGGTCATTTCTCTTAACAGAGATATTTAATGCATAAAAAGATTGAGAGTCCCAACATAACAAATGACCAGTGTTGCCAATTCAGGAGATCTGTGAGCTGAACCACTAGAAGACCTCAGAAGTAAAGGCCATGGTCTTTGACAAACACAATCCGGGTGCAACTGGCTGTCTTTCATGAGCAGCAAGGAGGCAGGGTTCCTCCTGGACAGTGCCACAACCTTGAATCCAGTACCAGTTAGGGACGTGTGATTATTTTCATTTGTTTAACTGACCTTCTGGACACATTTGATTAAAAGCACTATTCTTGACTGGGCTTGGTGGCTCAGCCTGTCATCCCAGTACTTTGGGAGGCCGAGGCGAGTGGAAAGCCTGAGCCTGCACGTTAGAGACCAGCCCAGGCAACTTGGCGAGACCTTGTCTCTATAATCAATCAAAAAAAAAAAAAAAAGCCAGGCATTGTAGCATGCACCTGTGGTTCTGGCTACTTGGAAGGCTGAGGCAGAAGAATCGCCAGCACCCAGCATGTCAAGGCCGTCATAGCTGTGAGTGTGCCACTGCACTCCAGCCTGGGCAATGGAGTGATTCTCCAACTCAAAAAAAAAAAAAAGAAGAAGAAGAAGAATGCCCCTTTTGTGAAGTTATTTTTAAAGCTCTCAATTTCTAAAACCAACAACAACAACAACAGCAACAACAAAACTCCCAATTGCTACCTTTCTGTGAATCCCTAAAAGGAGTTTTAAAATCAGGACCTGTATATGATCCCTATCTTCTTTGATGTTCTGGCATCATCCATGGTGCAGGATCTGAGTAGAGCCTTGTGCATCTGGAAATACGTTCAATTAGGGGTCCCCAACCCCTGGACCATGGAGGGGTACCCATCCATGACCCGTCAGGAACCGAGTCACACAGCAAGTGGTGAGTGGCTTGCAAGCCGAGCTCCGTTTCCTGTCAGAGCATTGGGCAGAATTAGATTCTCATAAGAGCATGAACCCTATCCTGAACTGTGCATACGAGAGATGCAGGTTGCGTGTTCCTTGAGAGAATCTAATGCCTGACATTCTCCCTTCCCTTTTGTGGAAAGACTGTCTTCTACGAAACTGGTTCTGGTCCCTGATGCCAAAAAGGTGCACTCATCTATCTAAAACCAAAATGGTAGAGAGACGTCCTTGTTAACTCCTTGCCTCAAAATCTCTAGGCTCAGTCCATCCTTTCTCTGTGTTATGGCTCAGACTCTGGAAAACCAATTGAATCATGCCAAGCATTTGAATCTCTGATAAAGCAAGAAGATGAATTAGATTCTCTAATGTTCACTCCAGAACATCAACCTTGATTTCCACAAGCCTGGGATCTTTTAGCATACAGAACCACTTTGAATCAACTATGCGTTGGCTTCTTCAGCTTCCTCCTGGTAGGTCTAATAGTGACACATCCACTTCCCCTGTCCCGAAAGCATCCACAATCAACCAAGATTCCCTGCAGATTCTAGAACATGCTCACCATGCACTCAGCTATCCACCATGTTGAATCAGATCACCCAAAAATTGCATGACTCGAGCTCTCCAAGTAAATCTTTGCCATTTAGCGGTATTCCCTTGGCCTTCAGAAGTGTCAGTGAAAGAATGATCATGTGAAGAAGAATGAACGTATGTGTTGGTCAATGGATGCTGAAGAGGAACCTGTCCCATTACCTGTGATCCTTCTGGCTTTGACCGTCTGCCCAGTGTGATCTCGGCTCTCAGAGCCAGGAAACTCTGAGTTTGGAGAGTGACATCATTCTGCACTGGGGGTCCGAACTGTGCTCCTACCATTCCTAGGCTTCTAAGCTGGGATTTCTCCTCATGGAACTCTGCTGCTTCTCAGGGAAGGTGGCCTTGGAAGAAGTCAAGAGTGTGGATTCCACCCTCTAACTCAGCCAGAGTGGTTTTGCTCTCCTATGTATTGTGGATGGTGACTCTTTCAGTGGTTTTGTTAAAGCAACGGGTCCTATTGCTATTCTCACATTCAGAAACCTCTGAGTCAGAAGATGGGAGGTATGGTATCAAATGGTTCTGAGATTCATTTTTGACTCTATCACTTACTTGCT
>NW_007232663.1:0-55422 GCF_000164805.1 Carlito syrichta | reverse complement strand
GCGACAGAGTGAGACTCCAACTCAAAAAAAAAAAAAAAGAAAAGGACTGACAGTAGTGGGGGCTGAGGGGAGTGGGGAGGTGGAATTGGCAGTGGTGGGAATCTTCCTGGGGAAGAGGGGGCACACTTCATCAACACGGATACTTGCACAATGAATATTTGTATACCTAACCCTGAATTGTGCCCTACAATTTTAAAATAAAAAAATTAAAATTAAAAATAAATAAATACAATATTCACTCCCCCAGCGATCCTTCCACCTCAGTCTTCCAAGTAACCGGAACTACAGGTGCATGCTACCACACCCAGCTAATTTTTTGATTTATTGTAGAGATGAGGTCTCCCCAAGTTGCCCAGGCGGGTCTCGAACCCTCGGGCTCAGGCAATTCACTCACTTCATCCTCCCAAGGCGCGGGATTACAGGCTGAGCCACTGAACCCGGCTAAAAATGTGCCAGTTTCTGTGCTATGTTGCCTAGCTTATATTATTAAATCTGTATAAAAGGACAAGAGATTGATTATCTCCCTTTTATAAAAGAGAACACCAAAGATTAGAGTGGCTGTGTATGTTGTTGTTTCCATAAGGGGAAGTTAAAATGATCCTGAGAAGCTGAGGTCATCAAGCAGCTTAGTACATGGATTTCCTCTCCAGGGGCCATGAGCCAAATTACATACACAGATAATCTTCAGCTGGAAGGTTTCCATAACTTCCCCTTTGGAAACAACAACATACACAGGCACTCTAATCTTTGGTGTTCTCTTTTATAAAAGGGAGATAATCAATCTCTTGTCCTTTTATACAGATTTAATAATATAAGCTAGGCAACATAGCACAGAAACTGGCACATAAAAAACCTTTTAGCAAATGTTAGTTATTTTCATCAAGTAATTTCAGTATTGGTCCTCATTAAAGCTGGGATAGGTAATATTATCTCTATTTTGAAGTTGAAGAAATTATGTATGCCTCAGAGTAGTGAATTGAGTTACTTTGAATTACATAGATGTTTCCAGGCTTTGAATCTTTCCTTTTGAACCTTAAGCTAGTTATCTTTAAACAAGAACTCAGGAGAAAATACAAAAGACTTATATGCTCTCTACTTTCTTTCTCACTTTCCTTCCTTCCTTCCTTCCTTCCTTCCTTCCTTCCTTCCTTCCTTCCTTCCTTCCTTCCTTCCTTCCTTCCTTCCCCCCTTTCCAATTTACAGGGAAATATAACCCAGAAATATACTGATTCTGGCATCAGGCAGTTAGTGCTTTTTTTGCCCCTATGAAGGAAAAGGAGATTGATTGGACAAAACCAGTACTCTAGTAGCAACCCACATTAAGAAAAATTTTTAAATGCATTAAATTCATAGTCAAAAGTGGAACCAATATATTTGAATTCAATTACAAGAAGAGGAAGACAAAGTTATGATGGGAAGAAAGCTCAGCAAGTGGGATTTCAGATTGATCTTTTACAAACTGGCTGTTTTTAGTTTGCCAAGGGATTTATTCTCTCCAGCCTCAATTCTTCACAGGAGAGTGAGAAGAAATGATTTCGTAGATTAATGTGCTAGGATAAAAATAGAACAGGAGGGCTTGAGAATGGCTTTGCAATACCTCAACACTAATGTGAATAGTATATTAAAAAAATATTTGTAGGTTCCACTGATTCGGTTTCTGAATCACTCATTGATTCCTTCATTTAACAATACTTGTTGAACACCTATTAAGTGCCAAGCACTATAGCTAGTAGTGTTATAACAGTGAGCAAAATGAAATCTTCATTTTTCTACTTTACATTCTAATGAGGGAAGACAGAAAACAAACATATATGTAATATGTACTATGTCAGATGACATAGGTGATAAATGCTACTGACCAAAGAATGAACAAGGGAAGTTGATGGTGAAGAAAATATTTCAGTTCTAGTGCCTCTTTGCTGTCCCTTGAATGCCTCAGGCCCACTATCGAATTTGCACCAGATGATTCACCTCTCTCTACATATGTTAAAAAAATAAAATAAAAAAACTTTTATTTTTCTCAGTTTTCACTCAAATAGGCCCTGCTTGATAAGGCCTAAAGCATGGAAAATTCATTCCACCCTCCTCCACTCTGCTCTCTATTTTCTTTCCTATGAATCTTATCCCCTTCTCACATGTGATAGAAATTACTTATTTGTGTGTTTAAATCTGTCTCCCCCAACTATAATGCAAGTTCCAAGAAGGCAGTGCTCTGTTTTGTTCAAGGATGTATTCCAAAGATAGTTAGTGTCTGATGAGAAGTAATGCTCAATAAGTAGATTAACAAATTGATCAATGAGTGAGTGACTGAATTAGGAGGATGATCTGGAAAGTCTTCTCTGATGAGGTGACTAAATAGCAAAAGCTGGGCACTTAAAAATCAAAACATATGGAAAATTGCTAAATTGTTCTACAACCAGTTGATGGGCTACTACGTGGCCTTAAAAATTATTTTAAATAATAGCTATGAAGATTATAAAACAGCATGCAAACTATTTATAATATATGGTTAAGTAAAAATGCAGGATGCAAAAATATTTATATATTACTATAATCATGTAAAAAAAAGTCTTTAGAAGAAATGTTTGAAAGAAATACACTCAAGTGATTTCCTTTATTAATTTTTATATTTTACAAAGTTTTTATAATGTGATATATCATTATTTTAAAAGAGTGCACATGAATTGTACATGTTACACACACACACACACACACACACACACACACACACACACATACACACACACAAAGAGGTGGAGAAGGCAGGCTGAATCGACTGTTATCCTCTTAAAACAGCATGATACCTATCTTGAGTTTACCTTTTAAGTGGATTGTCTCCAGGGAAGGAAATTCTATCAATGGAACATGACTCTAAAGAGAACACAATACATAAGTTATTTTTAAATAGAACATAACATCAAGAATATGAAATTGCCCAAGACTCTGTTTTATCCTGAGTTTTCCAATATTTTGGTGATCAAGAGTTGGTTGTGGGTCAGCAACATGTATTAAGAGTCAAAGTATGCAAGGGATAATAACATTTTCTCCTCAGAATAATTCACTGAGGTAGGAATCGCATTACCAAATTTCAGATGTTAAAATATGCAACATAACTAGCTGAAACCATAATTCAAATTAGATTCAAAATGACTCCAAATTCACTACTCAAAATTCATATATGGAAAGGAGCAGACAAAAATGCCTAACATTTCTCACAGGCTCCCTTTCAACAGCAGTTCTGGGCCCCTTAGATGACATTTATTAAATCTTTTTAAAATAATGACTTTTATTCGCAAAAGTCACCACCTGCATTTTAATTAACATGGTTCTGGCTTCCTACAGCAGTATCAATCGAAGCAAGCATGAATATTATCCCAAAGCCTTTTACAATATTCAGACTGAAAGGGTCTGTGAGGAAAACACTCATGGTAGACAAGAGAAGTGCCATGTCGGAACAAATGTCTCTGTGATGAGCTGGAAAAAGGTTCTCTTGTCTCAGTCCCTGACCCCCAGTGAGAAGCCCATCAGGAAAGTTTCTGTACTCCATCAGTCCAGGTGGGAAATCAGTCTAGGTGGGAAATCAGCCTAGGGTGAACTGAGGATGGAAGTGAAACTCTGCATTTAGTCCCCTTCAGTGGACCAGTTGACCAAGTTATGACCTGAGATGATCCTTGCTGTTGAAGCAGATAATTACAAAGTAATCTGTCTTTAAATAAATTGCTAGTTGGAAAAAACTGTCTTTGAAATTAATAATTTAATATTTGTTTATTTACTGTAAGGTATGTACATTCATAGAAAGACTAAATTATAGCTTTAGTTTAAATACAGCTTAAATATTCCAATAAGGAAGAAGAGTGCATTGATTCCACTCTGCATCGAGTTTCTTAGCCAAATTGGAGGCAAATAAACTAATGTTTCTGTTTATATTAAATGTATATATGAGGTCTGACAATTAAGTTCATGCATGATCTTGCCACCATATTCTTACATTGGCAGCATTGTACAAATAATTCAGTAAGGTTTCATAACCTTGGTGTGTCAGTGTCTCACAGCTGTGTTTGGGTCAACTTGTGGTGGTATCTTGCTGAGTGGCATGCATTATTGTTGCTGCATGTTTTTGTGTGCTGTCATAGAATGTCAGAGCTCGAATTAGAGCATGAATAGACATTAGATTTCTTGTTAAACTTGGCAAGAGAGGAAGTGAAATCAGGATATGTTAGTCCAAGTTTATGGGGATAATGCCACAAGGAAAATGGTAATATACAAATGGATTAAACATTTTCCTGAGGGGAGAGAAAGTGTGACTGATGTAGAGAGGTCAGGATGGCCAGCAATGAGCAGAACTGACAAAAACATTGCAAAAATTCATCAAACTGTGTGTCAAAAGCATCAGCTAACTGGAAGAAGCATAACAGACCAAATAAAAATCAATAGAGATTCAGTTAGAAAAATCCTAACTGAAAATCTTGGCATGAAAAGTTGTATGCCAAAATGATCCCAAAGGAGTTCTTGCATCACAACAATGCACCAGCTCACACATCACTGTCTGTGTGAGAATTTTTAGTCAGTAAACAATTAACTGTGTTTGAACACCCTCCTTACTCACCTAATCTGACCCCCAATTACTTTTTCCTTTACCTGAAGATAAGGAAATATTGAAAGGAAGACATTTCAGAACATCGAGGGTAATACAATGAATGCCATGCTGACCATTCCAAAAGAAGAGTTCCAAAATTGTTTTGACTGGTGGACTAGGGGCTGGTGTTGGTGTATAGTTTCCCAAGGGGAGTACTTCAAAGGTGAACATAGCGATATTCAGCAATGAGGTATGGATCACATTTTCTAGGATGAGTTTGTGTACTTAATTGTCAGACTTCGTAATAATGTCTCTTTATAATACCTCTCAATGATTTTATTTTTCTGTGTCATTAAATAATTGCATCAAAAACATAGTAATAATACCTTTCAACAAAATAAATGTTTCTTCCCTAAGAGAGTACTCCCTAAGAGACTACTCCAGAGGCCATGTAGTTCCCTTTAAACTCAATTACCTCATGAATGAATGCTCTGATAACCTGCTGAAGCAAGCAGGCGTAGTGTTAGTAGTGAGCTAGGAAAAGGGGACAGCCCGGAGCAGCCTTAGCTGTCTTCCTTTCCCTGCAATAAGCTCCTTCATATCCCTGATAACTATGACAGACAAATTTCTCCGCCATCACTACCGAGTCTGTATCAGACATGTTTCCTTTCACAGTAAATCCCCTGTCCTCAGAGGCCTCTATGAGGTAACTTACAGGGTTCAAGTGCAGGTAACTGGGAGTTTTCCACATCTTCCATATGCACCGTGCATTATTCCTGCAGAGGTGAAGACTGCATACCTCAGTGGCCTTGGTCACATTGACTATATACCTCCCTAAATCAGAGCTCACAAACTGCTTCACCTTTGTACAATTGCCCTAGAAATGGAGAAAAACAAATGGGGTTTAGTGTTTCTCCTGGTACTGATAGAGCTTCTAGACTCACAAGGTGGTTCTTTGGATTCAGTTGAAACCTAATGGCTTGGTTCCAGTTGGTGAACTCTCAGGTTCCAGAGCACGATGGCACATGAGTCCCAGATCAGAAAGGGGACAGGAGATGGAGAGATGGAGAGTATGCGACAGGCAGGCTAAGCAAACAAACTTGCAAATGGGCCCCAGAATCAGCATATACAACCTTGCCTTCCTCCGATTTACATCCCACTCCCCCACCGATCTCCCAAGTTAACGGGTGTGAAAAGAAGAGGAACACACCCAAATTAGAAGTCATGCCAGAGCTGCTGTCTCAGAACACTTTCCAGGTATGTGGTGCCTCCACGGTTGTCAGAACCTGAATCATTATATTTCACCATTTCTTGTCAAACATCAACTTGCAGCTTTCTGGGCTCTCCTGTTAATTATGCTCAAATAGCAACTGTCCTGGGTCCTACATTTCCATATACAATTAAAACACAGGAGAGCCTGTAAGAATGTGCAATGCAGTAACCCCAAATATGAGAAGGCTTGCACATAATGTTTACTTATTCCAAAGAAGTCTCCCAAAGGTCTTGCAGGGAAAGACATTGGTTTATTAAAACTTACAGAATGCAACGGTGGCAGCAGATCAGTGAAGAATGTGTACCTCAGGGCAGTATAGCAACCCAGTTTATAATCATGTTAATCATTCAAATTGCTATTCAGTGTGTAAGTGACAATTACATTGTTTTCAGCTTTGCATGGTCACCAGCATCCCACGACTCATTACTGGGAGTATGCATATCCCTCAGAGACCATCCTTGACTGGAGACCGCTCTCTGAGCGAGGAGGCACGAAGAAACCAGGTACAGGGGAAACAGTCTATATCCAAACAATACCTCACAGACTGACTATGTAATTTTCGTGTTCGTGGTTCCTATTATTTTCTAAACAGAGGTTGTCTGGGTTGTGCTCCCACCTTCCTGAGGGAGCTCTTCTCCTGGGCCCCGTGGGGGCTGGAGTAGAAATATCACATTTGGAAAGTCAGGAATTGATCCTCTCAGTTTCTACCTACTTCTCCTAGTTGGGCATAGTCATAAATCATTTCATGAAGACTATCTCAGCAGCAACAGGTTGAGTCTATAAAGTTCTAAGAATAATATCAGATTACCATGGACTTGCAAAATATGCAACTTCACAAAAAGTGTTGAGGATACTAGTATTATAGTCAATGAAAAATATGATGCATTCTAGAAATATAAACAAATGACATCTGGAAATACAGAAGAGATTGTGATTAATGTTGACTGGGTAGAATTAGAAAAACTTGGAATAATTATGTTTTAGCTGGGAGAAATTTGAAGAGATAAACATCTTATTTTAAATGCTATTAATTTTCAGCTGATTTCTCTGTAGAGAAAAAAATAACTTCAATGTGGAGATCTAAAAGTTACCACCTATTTCTGCTTCTCAAAATAGGATATCACATTTTATGTAGTGGTTACATACAAGGGTACCAGCCTCAGACTGTGTGTGGTTATTGCCAGCTCCCCTGCTAAGTAACCTAAACAGCTGTTAACCTGGTTAGGTTCCCTCTCCAGTTTCCCCGGCTGTAAATGAGAACGAGTGTCACGACCTCACATGACCAGTGAGTGAGTAAATCCAAAACAACAAAATCTTTCAGCACAAAGTAAATATTCATCAAATGTCAGTGTGATGATTACTCCCTTTATAAAAGTAAATATTTATCGAGCCCTTTCTATGTATAAGATACTGATTTTGGACTTTTATTCTGAGGCAGGTTTATCATGGGGACCTTGAGACCTTTGTTAGAGTGAGATTACAAAACAAAAAAAAGAGAAAATACTTTAAAAATCATTAAATATACCTTCAAGGTACTGACTTACCTCAGATGAAGTTAAATTCATGTCTCCCCATATAACAATGCCTGCAGCTCCCAAGGCAGCACTTTCTCCTATGGTACTGACTAGATCTTGCTAGATGTAAGAGAGTAGAGTTCATTACTAATTTGAATTTGAATAAAACTACCCACCAGGAATTGGGATTAGGAGCTGAATTCAGTACAATAGGGCTGGGATGGAGCTCATATAATCCACTTTCTTAGAGTGACTCAAATGTTGAATGAACCAAGACTCAAAATCACACTCTATAATCATATGCAAAAATATGTAAATATTTTTAAAGGAAAACTTAGTTTTTTTTCCATTCAGGATATTATTTTGGAGACACTTAGCCTATTTACAGTTATCAAAAGTTGTTCACTTAAATTGGTTGGAGGCATATGCCCACAAACCAGCTCATAAAAGTGGGACCCAAAAAACCAGGAATTTATCTTAAAAAATTGTGTATTTATTTTCACATGTTTAAACTGTAGTCACCCTCAAAGTACTCTTCACTTGATGCAATACATCTAATTAAGATGCTTTTTGCCCTGCTCAAAAATTTTAAGATTCATCGATTTTGATGTCTTTTAGTGTTTCTGCCATTTTTTTGCTTCATCTCTTACACGGTGCAAAACATTTTCCTTTTAGGACTTTTTTATACAGGGAAACACTTGGGGCAGGATCAAGTGAATTGGCAGGATTGGGTATGGGGGTCATGCTTTTTGGGGTCAATAACTGCTGAACACTCAGTGTAGTGTGTTAACAAATTCATTGAAATAATCTCCAAAAAAAATTCACTGAAGCCGAATGCAGCCTCTCACAACAACACTATGTGGTACACCAATGCCAATGGGTTCCTAGAACACTCACCTAGTGGAGGAAGCCTGTACTACAAGGGGCCCACCCTCCAAAAGATAATTCCTTCCTTTTGGTGGTACCCTCTCCTATGTACATGACCCATAAATAGAATCCAAAAGTTTTCCTTCTCCAAATGCAATCCTCTTAACCAGGTTCCTTTTCAACTTTGCAACATGTTCCTGCAGAACTTTACTGACTCAGATAAGTGTCATTTCAATTCCAAGGCCAGGCAAACAAGCAGTGCCAAGGGCTTGCAAGCTCTGACTTGGCCCAGCTTTTATATTTGGTCACTAAATTTACCTGTGTTTAATTTCAAAGTACCTGACTTAATGGGCTTTATTAATGACTCATCCAACCATGGAAAAGTTACCAGGATTTTCTGCAATATGGTTAAGAGAGAAGAAGGCAAGATTCCAACAGAGAGAATTTTAATTTTATAATCTTAAAGGATTATTGTTTTCATGTTTAAAGATTAACATGGATCTTGACTGTTTCATGGGGAAAATTAAGAGTTCAACATATGTCATTGACTTTCCAGTTTATTAGATTATAATATATTCTCCTACTCTTTAGGATACTAACTATTCGCCTTTGACTCCAAGATTGAATTCCACCAGTCATATGCTAGAAAAGAATATGGATGATTTGGTGGAAAATGCAAAGCTTCAAACTGTATTTTTCCTTGTGCTCTTCATATTAATATCAGAACTTGACAAATCTCTTTATCTGATACTTTTATAGTCCACCATTCAAAGGTTTTACAAATTCAGCTCTTAAAGTTTTTTTTTTTTTTCCCCTAAAGGGAAAAAAATTTTGGTTTAAACAAATTTCCCTTTCAGGTTCATGTTTATTTCCATCCTCTATGACCACAGTATCTGCCGAACAGGTCAGAGCTGACATGACAGGAAGGGGAGGAGGTTTTATGAGGTCTAAATAAGAGAGTGTAAATGAAAGGACTTTGAAAAGGCTCATTGGTACAATGAATACTGTCTATGCAGCACCCAAACTGTAGACTCTGCTGGGCCCATGTCCATTGCCTCTTTTGGCAAAAAACATGAGAGAGAAGAATTCCTCATTGTGCTCCCTTTGAAACTTCCCTGAAAACAGTGATGTAATATTCACATAGTGAATTCAGGGGCAGAAATCCCCAAGAGCTCTCCTTTAGGTTAAGACATCATCATCAAACAGGAGGACATAGCCTTTACATTTTGTATTTATAGGTTATTAATCCATATTCATAGGTTACTGAGCTCTATTCTGTGAGTATGGGAGTTACAGACGTTTGTGGTAAAGGCCACACCTTCTGAGGCTAATGTTAAATGAGTTATCAAATTAGTTTCTCATCAAATTAGCTCACTGTCACCTAGCTGAGAGCAGGGTGCTGAAGGAATCACAAAGCAGCTATGTTTGAGGGATCAGAAACACAAGAGCACAACCCAGTGAGTATTACGGATCACATACAAGATGCCTCTGGAAGTAGATTGGGACCAGTTGAGAATATGAGCCACATGGATGTTGTCACACAAAAGGAGAAAGAAAAGAGCAAAGAAGAGGTGGTGAAAATAAGGTAGACAATGAGGATGACCACGAAGATGATGGACTGCAGCTGAGAGTCCTGAGTGATGCCCTTAAAGATAAACTCAGCACCAGAGAGTGGTTTTCTTTACCTATTGTTTCAACTGTATCTGTACCTAGAACTCATTTACCTAGGAGTGTAGTAAATTTTCAAAATAAGCAGTAATCTGCAAAGGAGGTATATAAGCAGAGGTGGTGAAAATAAATCTCCCAGGTAAAAGTGTGGCAAAAGTCTGCTTTGCCCCAACCCATGTTTCTTGGACCCAAATCAAGGTTTAGCAGCAGAAGATAGGGATACCCAGAGGACTCAGCCTTCTCACTTATGTGTCCATCTCCAGTGGATACCAGAGAGCGTGGAAGAAAGGTGCCCACTGTGGAGAGCCGGAGACTTACTAGTGAACTCCCTGTGTGCACTACCAGAGGGAGCAGTAATTATTTATTGGAATGTACACATCTTTAAATCTAGAACCAAAGAAACCCCCTTTGTTATTTTTTTTTAAAGCACAGCACACGTATGGAACTGGAGGCCATTATCTGTGGCGAAATAACTCAGAAACAGAATGTCAAATACCTCGTGTTCTCACTTAAAAGTGGGAGCAAAACAATGTGTACCTATGGACACACACAGTGGAATCATAAATGCTGGAGACTCTGAAAGCTGGGAGGGTGGGAGGGGATGAGGAATAAGAAGCTCCCTACTAGTACAGTGTTCCCTATCCAGGTGATGGGTGCACTAGAAATCCAGACGTCACTACTATACAATATATCCAAGTACCAAAACTGCACCTGTACACCTGTACTCCCTAAATCTGTCCATCTAAACAAATAAAGCTTTAAGAAGCACAACATCAGGTTGCATCTAGACTGCATTCATATGTAGGTGATTTAGGCAATCTTTGATGTGAATGGAGGTTTTATTGCCTTCATGTTATTCCCTCAAGCTATGGTTGCTGCCTGAGAGTTCATTCTTAAATATTCCGTATTTCAGTTTAAGCCTTTGATACCAGTTTTAAAAAGTGATAGACACACCACAACTATTTCTTTCATGCTTTACATTTTCATAAGCATTTTCTCATATACTTGTGCTAGGTGAGTAGGGCAGGTAATACTGTCCTGTTTTGTACACCAAGACACTGAGGCATTGAGGTTCCAGGGAGGTTACGAGATGTATTACTTACAGGTAAGTCTTTTTTCTAATCTTAACTTTATGTGCATGTTTTAAAATGCAGGCACCATTGGGAAGGTCATCAATGGATACTATTAATGATTACTTAGATCTTGATACAGATGAATATCAGGTTTTAAAACATTTGTCAGCAGATTTTTATTATGCATAGGATACAATGATGAGTACATTTATGGTTTAAAAACTTGAGAATAGCATACCATTTACAAAGAGAAAGGGTGCTTCTTTTTTCCAGAGAGGGAACACAGTATTTCTGAAACCGTAGCTACATAAGAAAGTTTACCTGGGTTCACAAAATGTTCCAATAAGCTAAATAAATCTCTTGAAATGAACATTTTGTCCCTTAAAGTTTATTGTGTCTTCCAAAGGTAAACTTATTATCACTAAAGAAAGGAATTGGTTGAGTCAAATATAGAAAAGGAAAAACTTTATAAAAGAAGGTGGTATTTAACTCTCGATTCAATTCCAGAGTAGTCAAGATGATTTTGTAAAGATTTAGATAATTTTTAAAAACATTCCAGAGAGTCTTGATTTCCTGTCATTCTTCATTCAGTTATGTATTGCTAATTCTTCTGGAAGATATGAATATCAGTTCACCATAAAACTTTTTTCCCTCTTCCTCATCTCATGAAAGATATTGGAGGCAGAACATTTACCATATTCATACCTACACATCATTTCTTCCTCTGATGAATATACTCTATATAGATGTTCCACAAATACCCACTGGTCAGGGCAGGGCCCTTGCCTGGGTGTTTCCTAAGCCTTCTCCTTAGGATGCTTAATGCTCAGAGCATCTTTATTTTAACACATGTCAACAAGTTGAAATTTGTCATGGTGAAGAGAGAAGAAATGCTTCCATTAAAACATATTAAATGTCTTGTATTTAGTAATATCGTGAAACACTGTTTATGTGAAGGCCTGAACAAGTCTCAGGTCTTCTCAGTGTGACTATACTACACATAATTATCCAAATTCAAAGGTTAGCATGCCAACTACTTTCCCTAGAAGTTTCCATTTAAAGGACCAGACTAGCAAAGACAGAGGAAGGGCGAGAAAAATCTGGCTGAAAGTTTACCTATTTTAAAAGTCACCCTCATGATGTACATGAGGTATTTGGCAGCATACACAGCTTGTAAAATAAGCAGACAGAATCAAACTTCTATCTGTAAGTTTTAACCAGAGTTATAAAACTGTTTACTGGTGATTAAAATAATGAATGTAGACCTCTTAGCAACTTTCCACTCACTGCGGTCATAGGGGCAAGAATAACCCAGGTGGATACATCTATAGACTGCTTTTAGCAAATCTACCACCTCTCTCACACCTTTTTAAAATTTAAACAAATGATTTGTGGGGAAAAAAATAGCATAAAATTTACTCTTATTCATGTTTAAGTGTGTAATTCAGTAGTGTTACACATATTCACATGGTTGTACCTCCCTTGTACCTTTTATCAAAACTGCTATTGTACATTGCAAAGAAAATCTTTTTTAAAAACCTCTTGGCATTTGAGATGGTAAAGCCAGAGCAGGACTCCCTTCAATTTCATTTCCACATCCGTGTGCAAGCCCTACATTTAAAAATATCCTTTTTGACACTCTAACCTGTTCACTGACAATCATGCCAACATACTTCCAAAATGACCAACTGCCGGAAGTGAGGTCAAGGATGGGGAGATAGAAGTGTAGTTGTTGCAGGTAACTCACTTTAATCCCTTTCTACCTGACTTCGTTCTGTAAATAAATAGATAAGGTAATCAACTTTCAACCTGCATCAATTAATAGTCTAAGTGGATGGCTAGTCAAGGAAGAATTACACTCTTCACTAACAGACCAATAAATGGAGTTAATTCATCTAAGAGCACAATTATCAAAGAAAAGTCTCTCATAAAGATAGGAAGAAATTCCCCACCAGTGGGCAAGGAGCTTCTTACCCTAGAAAGAAAAAATAAGGGTTCGTCTCTGTACCCCAGCCTTGTGTAGACAAATACAGGTAAAGCATAGTCATGGGATGTCATGGTGGAGATCCTCATGGATTCATGCACCCGAAACTGTGAGGAACGCAGAACATTGTCACCATCTCCAAGGGATTTCCTGATGCCAACAGAAGGATATAAAGCAGCACTCCTGTTCCACAGGCAAGAGAGCTCGTTGTTCCTCAGAACTTCCTCTTCTGGACATGACCCCGTATAGTTCGGGGCATAAATATAATTGTGGCAATTGGGATATAAATAATAACCCCAAAGGCCTTTGGGTCGGCTCTTAATTCCCAAGTTGATGATTTCCTTCATGAAAGCTTTAGCACTTTCTTCAAAGGTCACTTTGGCTAAATGTTTGATAACAATAGCTGATACATTCTTTTGCATATCAGAAATAAGTTTTCTTAATTTCTGTCTGTAGACATCTTTTGTATTCCAGTTCCAAGTCCACTGGGGTCACTAATATTCCCAGTCTATCACAGCAAGTCCGCTGAAATCTTCAGCAGGAATGTAATAACTAATAACCTCATCGACTTTTTCCCGATGAACTTATGTTCTAGGGGAGACCCCCATTGATGGGAACCTCCTGTGATGTATACCATGGATAGTGCCCCAGTCTGCTGACATAAAATATAGTGACGTTTTGCCCCTGCCTTGGCTAGTGGACTTCCCACCACCTGAAACATTTTCATGTTTAGTCTTAAATTATATTTTATCAAACACTAATCTGTTGGAGCAATCCAAGCAACTATAAAAGGCTTTCTTTGATAAATTGGAAGTCAGAAAGGTTTTAAAGAGATAGACTTCAGAATTAAAAACATAAGTCATGATGTGAGATGAACTGGTTGGGAAACACAAAGTCTTAACTGTCCTTCAGATAATAGTTTCATGATAAGATCAAAATCGTATGTTATCTTCTGCTGTAATACTCTAGAAGGCCTATGGAGAGATTTAAGTTTCAGTTAGTGATACTTCTGAGGAAAAAGACTCAAATAGTGAGTGGATATTATCATTATTTATTTACATGTCTTAAAGTGCATTTTAGTTAAAGGTCTTAAAGAGATCTACAAATAAATTGAAATATAGAAGCAAGTGTAGTGACCTAGCTTCTACTTAGGGCCAGGCATCACAGTTCAACAAGCATTAATGGAACACCAGAGCCTGTGACCAGAAAACAGAAACAAAAAGATGTGATCCTCACCTGTAAGGGGCCCGTGATCAAAAGAATATGTAAAATAATACTTACTGTCATTTTGGAAAACTCATAAAATCCTAGGCATTTATGCCTAAGTACTTTAAAGACACTTATGCAGGGTTCGGTGGCTCAGCCTGTAATCCCGCACTTTGGGAGGCTGAGGTGAGTGGGTTGCCTGAGTCCGCGGGTTCGAGACCCGCCTGAGCAACTTGGCGAGACCTCATCTCTACAATAAATCAAAAAATCAGCCGGGCATGGTAGCGCGTGCCTGTAATTCCGGCTACTCAGAAGGCTGAGGCGGAAGGATCGCCGGAGCCCAGCAGGTCGAGGCTGCAGTGGCTGGGAGCGGCCACTGTACTCCAGTCTGGGCGACAGAGTGAGACTCCAACTCAAAAAATTAAAAAATTAAAAAATTAAAAAAATAAACATACTTATTTCTGTTAATCTTGTCATACCTGTGTAAGGCTTATCATTATATTTCCATCTTACAAATTTGGAAACTGAATCTTAGGGTGATAAAGGAGGCTTGCCTGATGTCACATCACATGGAAGGCATGGCAATGGAAATTTTTAATAAATAATAAAAATGCATAATAAATACTACATGATCATTTATTGGATCAATTACTTCTCCTGGCCGTAGGGAGTAGGTAGAAGGGAAAGTGACAAGGAATGCCCTAGTGGAGATGCTTGAGTTGAGGGACGAGGTGTGTAGGTGTTTGGATAGTTAGAAGACAGATGAAGATAGCAACTACTTTGTCAGGTTCCCTCTTTAGTCATCTCTCTGTAAAACTACTACAAAATAAGTATTTTTGAAAATCTCATTAAAGGGCTAGATGGCATAAATTCTTACAGTCTTCTATGTCATTAAGATGAAAATGCATTGTGTTTACCCCTGAAGCTAGGGTCTCAAGTAAGACCTTTGTCCTTGACTGAGTGCCTAGGACATGAGCCCCTTCCTCTGCAGTGAATTCTGTACCATATGGGGGAAGGATGGGGGCAAAAAAAAATCTGGAAATGTTTTTTGGAGGGCAGGCCCCTTGTAGTGCAGGCTTCCCCTGCTTAGTGAGTGTTCTAGGAACACACCAGCATCTGCACCAGTTAGTTGTGAGAGGCTGCATTCGGCTTCAGTGAATTTTTATTTTGGAGATTCTTTCAAGGCATTCTGTGATGGGTGAATTATGAACGCGCCTGCCTGCACCACGCTGAGTATTCAGCAGTTTTTTTAAATCAAAAACGACATGACCCCCGTGCCCTGCCTCTCTCAATTCACCCGATCTCACCCTAGTGACGTTTTTGTTTTCCCCATGAAAAAAGTCCTCAAAGGGAAACGTTTTGACAGCGTGGAAGAAGTGAAACAAAAATGGCAGAAGCACTGAAAGGCATCCAAACTGATGAGTTCAAATACTGTTTTGAGCAGTGGAAAAAGCATCGCAATAGACGTACTGCATCACACAGAGGAGAGTACTTTCAAAGTGACTCCGTTTTAAACTGTAAGAATAAATACACAATTTTTAATAAATAAATTCTGTTTATTTTTTGTCTTCCACCCCTCCCTGTACCTCTTGGTGGAAGGCAGATCCTATGTTTCATTTAAAAAGCCAAAACATCCGGGCACTTTCCCAGCCTTTGTTGCAGTTCGTGGTAGAATATGACCTTGGCCAGGTCAACTAGACGCATGCTCGGGGCTTCGATTCCAAGAGGCTGAGGTGGCATTGCCAGTAGTGACATTGTCCAGGAGCAGCAGGCCCTGGGGCCATTCAGAACGTGGTGTCCGCTGTCAAGTGGCAACATTGTCCTCCCGAGACAGTGCTTCTCTTTAAGTGGGTGAATTGTTATTTTGGCTGCTTACGACCAGGCGCTCCAGTTGACAGAGGCTCTTTTCATTGACTCTGAAGGTTTAGGTGCATTTCCAGCAGCAAAGCCCAACACCTGTGCGCTGCAGTTTGCTTGTAATGATCATTTTTAGCCACCAGGTGTCACCAACCAAACCTCATAGAGTTTCTCAGGCCTTTGAGGTAAACAACTTTTTAAAAAATTAAAGCATAGCCAGGTGCAGTGTCTCACGCCTATAATCCCAGCCCAGCACGTTGGGAGGCAAAGCAGGGAGAATAGCTTGAGCCCAGGAATTCGAGACTAGCCTAGGCAGTATAGCAAGACCTTCTTTCTGATCAACAACAATAACAAAAACAAGAATCAGAAAAATAAGCTGGGCGTGTGTGCATGGTGGCACAGGCCTATAATCCCACCTACTCCGGAGCCTGACGAGGAAGAATCTCCTGAGCCTGGGAAGCTGATACAGTGGTGAGCCATTACCACACCACTGAATTCCAGCCTGGGCTACAAAGTGAAACCTTGAGTCTATCAAAAGAGAGAGAGAGAGAGAGAGACAGAGACAGAGAGAGAGAGAGACAGAGAGAGAGAGAGAGAGAGTGAGAGAGAGAGATAGAACTTTATTGCTTTGGCAATTAAAAAAATAAGACAATGAAGTTTGACATGTGGATTGGCTTCCTTTTATGAGAGTTCTCCATAGCATGCAGTGGATAGCCTTGGCAAATCCAAATTTTTAAGTAATTTGTAAAACTTTATTCAAAACCATTTAAAAAGTCCCAATTAAGTGAATATATGCAGTCGGACACTGGCTCACACCTGTAATCCCAGCACTCTGGAAAGCAGGAGGATTGCTTCAAGTCAGGTGTTCAAGACCAGCCTGGGCAACATAGCAAGACCTCACCTCTGCAAAATACTTTTAAAAAATTAACCTGCCGTGGTGGTGAGTGTCTGTAGTCCTGGCTCTTCAGGAGACTGAGTTACGAGGATCACCTGAGCCCAGGAGGTTGAGACTGCAGTGAGCCATGATCATGCCACTGCCTTCCAGCCTGGGCAACAGAGTGAGACCCTGATGGGAAAAAAAAATTGATATACAAAAAATATCCGTTTTCAAGAGCTATAGAGGTAGATATTTTCATTTATTAAATAAATATTTGTACTCCTCCACAACACAAAGATAATTAAGAGTACACCACTTAGTAGTACTGCAGATCTAAATTATAGTTTGAAGAGAACAGTATTTTCAAGGGAATCTGATTTTATGAGTAAGAAAAAAAAAACCATGATACTCAAAACTGCCTCTCCTTTTTGATTTTTTCAATTTTATTTTGTCTCAGGGTAAGAAAAATGGGTTTGCTTATGGGTTTATTAATGGATGAGGGAATTTTTCTTTAAATTTAAAATTCAGTTCTTGTAAGAGAAGACTATATTTGTGTAAAAAAAAAATCCACTCTGCCAGAACATGTCCTATGTTGTGTTTCATTCTAAGCACACTTTCCAGTGACTATTGCTTCCCCTTGCCGGCCCCTTATACCACCACAGAATGTCCTTATTCATTTCTTACAAAGTTATTAAATGATTCTCTCCTACTATCCTGGAATGTTATTATTCTTTCTGTTCCCCTGAATTGGAGGTACAGAAGACATTGGCAGATGGCGGTCATAGCGCCTGATAAAATGTAGACGATGAATACAGGCAGAATAAGTAAAATTCCGTACCCATGTCTTCTGTTGCTGTATGTGTCCTGTTCCTGCTTCTCGTGCAGCCAGGTCATGGCACCAGTACCCATGCTGTCCCTTTCCTGATTAAACATGGCTTGCTGGCATGAGATCCCCTCACAGAGACTGTTTTCAGTTCCCTGCCCCCACCCTGCAATCTCTAGCTGTGTGCTTCTGTTCTCCTCCTCCCTTCACCAGGGAACCTCCCCGGGTCTGCTCTTCCAAATGTGCCCTTTGCTTTAAAGCTCCTAGGGACCCATTCTCTCACCCTAGCCCTGCCCTCAAATCCCCACTGCTGAGCTCTACCTTATCTCGGCTAGTTTTTGTAGCATAGCAACCTGTGCTACAAAACCTATGCAGTTACTCACACTTAACCACAAGTCAACATCAAGAGCAAATGTCCTTTTCTTTTTCCTTTCCTCCTTCCATAATCTTCTCAGAAAAATTTCCCCCTTTAAACAAGTCTCTGATTGGTAGAGACTTTTAGGAAAAATTGGTAAGATATTGGAGGTAGAGATAAGTGAGGAGTTTAACACAGACTTGCCCTCTGCATTTAATCAGCCAGGCTTCTCTTCTTAAGAGTTGTGCTGGGAACAGTTTTGAAGGACCAGTTCCCTTCCTTCAACAGGGAGACGTCTGTGAAGACGTCTTGAAGGCCCCCGAACAAATGATTTCCACTGAAATGACACATTCATGAAAGCCACAAGGTAAAGTAGCCTTTTTTTAATATTTTTTTTTATTTTAAAGTTGTGGGGTACAGTTAAGGGTTAGGTATACAAATATTCTTTGTGAAGTTACCCTTGTTGATGAGGTATGCCCCCCTTTCCCCAGACAGATATTGACTACCATTAATCAGACTCTTCCCCTGGTGAAAAGAAGAGCCACAGTGAAGAAGGTTTAGTTCCTACACCATTGTCCTGCTGCTTCTTTTTCTTCTTCTTTTGTTTTCTTAATAGAGATGAGGACTCCCTATGTTGCCCAGGCTGGTCTTGAACTCCTGGGCTCAAGCAATTCTCCCACCTCAGCCTCCCAAAGTGTTGGAATTATAGGCGTGGTGTACTCTTAATTATCTTTGTGTTGTGGAGGAGTACAAATATTTATTTAGTGAATGAAAATATCTACCTCTATAGCTCTTGAAAACGGATATTTTTTGTATATCATTTTTTTTTCCCGTCAGGGTCTCACTCTGTTGCCCAGGCTGGAAGGCAGTGGCATGATCATGGCTCACTGCAGTCTCAACCTCCTGGGCTCAGGTGATCCTCGTACCTCAGTCTCCTGAAGAGCCAGGACTACAGACACTCACCACCATGGCCGGTTAATTTTTTTAAAGTATTTTTCAGAGATGAGGTCTTGCTATGTTGCCCAGGCTGGTCTTGAACTCCTAACTTGAAGCAATCCTCCTGCTTTCCAGAGTGCTGGGATTACAGGTGTGAGCCACAGTGTCCGACTGCATATATTCACTTAATTGGGACTTATTAAATGATTTTGAATAAAGTTTTACAAATTATTTAAAAATTTGGATTTGCCAAGGCTATCAAGCAGCACTGCATGCTACGGAGAAATCTTTCATAAAAGGAAGCCAATCCACATGTCAAACTTCACTGTCTTATTTTTTTTAATTGCCAAAGCAATAAAGTATTCTCTCTCTCTCTCTCTCTCTCTCTCTCTCTCTCTCTCTGTCTCTCGATAGACTCAAGGTTTCACTTAGGTGTGAGCCACCACACTTGACTTTTTTTTTTCTTTCTTTTTTTTTTTTTTTTTGAGTTGGGATCTTACTGTGTTGCTTAGGCTGGAGTGCAGAGGCATGCTCACATCTCATAGCAGCCTTGACCTCCTGTGCTCAGGTAATCCTCTCAACCTCAAGTAGCTGGGACTACAGGTGTGTACCACCACACATGGCCCAACCTTAGTGTCATAGTTTCAGTCTTCCTGCCTCACTCACAGACAAATGTGAAAAAGCAGCAGAAAGAGGAGAACTGTTTCATGTGGATCGCAGGACCTCAACTTGTTACTGTTCCTTCTTCCTGATAGTGAAGGGGAGGCTCCTAGGGGGAGACAGGCCCACTGTGTACAGCTGCAAGAGTCTGCGATGAAGCCTCTGACCCCTACTTCTTCTGTTTCCCCTCTCACACCTTCCCCACAAAGGCTTTGTTGCTTGTGATAAATTTTAAACAAAACAAAGCAAAACCTCTGGCAATAAGAAGCTGACAGTACCTACAGCTAGGCCATGTAACTCTTCTATTAGACAACCTCACCAACAAACAACCTCAGAGAACCTCAGAGAACTTTAAAATAAAACACTTTCAGATCACAGTAAAATGAGACAGCAAGGCCACTTTAAAATTTTGTCCAAGCACAGGGGGAAAAAAGGTCACTGTGCAACCCACAAAATACCAAACATCCTTCTCTCTCTTGCTAAATGAATGACTGCTATTCTTTACCCAATCATAGAAACACCTCTGCTTTCTGCAGCATCCAATCTAGGGCAAATCTCTGCTTTCTTCACCTCTCCCCCAAATAATGCAACTAAAACCTAGACCTTATGATAGGTTCTTTCTAACATACTCTTACTGAGACACCCTACAGTTCTTTGTTCTCCCTCGCTACAGCAAGTAATAAACCCAACTCATTTAATTGCAGGTGTGTTCCTTTAGGGCCCTGACACCTGTGTGAAGGCAGGAGCACTTAATGTTCATTTATGTATGAATCTGGGACATTTTTACTGAGCACTATCTATGTACCAAACTCCCATCCTAAGTACTGGCAATACAGTGGTGAACAGAACTGACTCGGCACTTGCCCTCACAGACACTGTGTTCAGCTTCAGTGAATTTTTTTTTTTCTGGAGATTTTTTCAACGCATTTGCCCATTTCATGATGGATGATTTACCAGCATACCTACCCACACCATGCTTAATGTTCAGTATTTTTGACCAAAAATAGCATGACCCTCATGCCCTACCCTCCATGTTCACCCAAGCGACTTCTTTTGGTTTCCCGGATGAAAAAAGTCCTCAAAAAAAAAAAAAAAAAGTTTTGTCAATGTGAAAGAGGTGCAAAAAACAGTCGGAAGCAGTGGAAAAACGTCTCAATAAGTGTGTTGCATCAAAAAGAGAGTACTTCAAACAGGCTGAAGTTTAAACATGTAAGACTAAATACATACTTTTTTATAAATAAATTACAAGCTTTTTTGGTCCCCCTTGAATTATAGGTCAAAAAGTTAACGGTAGTTTAGTTTTAATTTTGATTAAACTCTAAACTTTTATTCTTACACAAAGTAATTTTTTGTTGTTGTTCACACAACATGGTAATACATTCTGATCTTTAAGATTAGAGCAAATGCTCTGGAAAAGCTTTTAACAACATACAGTTACCTTTAATATTAGTATATTAGTGAAAGGAATTTATTTTCCATATCTGCAGCACTAATACTACTTTTTATCATGATATTGAGATTTTGTTTAAAAACCTTTAATAAGGCAAATGTCTGCTCCTGGAACCGTAAGGGTTTAAAGAGGTATCCTGAAGGTCATGGTCCCTGTGGAATTCAGTAGATGCATGACCTTATGTCAAAACCTCAAGAAAAGTACTGAACAAAGTGACATTTTGTTGCCAATGATAAAAAAAATACTCACAAATATTTATTAGAATGAGCAGAACTACCAAGTTCAAAGCTTTATGCTCAATTCTGCAGAACTAATTGCTAGCCTGTTTTCTAATAAAAGCTTATTACAGCAACAGCCAGTACTTGGCATCCATTTTTTTCTCTGATGAACTTCTTTGGAATATCAATGTTCTGCAAGCTGGCTCTAAGTGTTCGGCAGAAGAAACAAAGTATTTTAATGGTAGAGTTTACTCAATTAAAGTTTTTCTTAAGTGCTCCATAAATTTTTCTTAAAAATGTGTTGCCTATTGGTTTACAATATCTACTTTATGATAATATCTCTTTAAAGGTTCATAATTCATCATTAGGTACTGACTTTTATTTTAACTCTGTTTTATTTTATTATCAAAGAACATTAGATCCTCTCCATCTGAACAAATTTTGGAACTCCTATGCTATCTCAGTTGTACACAATTACTGTCTTCCCAGTCTTCTTAAAACTAAGCTTATATTTTGTATATATGATGGAAATGACTATTTCAGTATCACTTGCACTAGTGGTAAATTCACTATTATTCAATGTGAAAGGCAGCATTTTTTGTGAAGCAAGAACATTTTGCACTTTTAGGAAATGCATCCTGAAGGAAGATATGATTTTATTTGTAATTACTTAGACAGTGTCTAAAAGTATTACTTCTTCTTTAGGACTTGGCATTTCTTGCAGAAAGATCAACAGCTTTTCTGGAAAAATACACAAAGTCTTAGGACCACATTTTGAATAAAATGTTCCCTCTGTCAACCTGGTTTTTGTGTGTGTGTGTGTTTTTTTTAGCACAAAGTTGATTTAAATCTTCAACTTTCTAACTAAAGTTTTTGAACTAAAAAGCTATCCAGTCATTTATGAAATGTTACTTAAGTCTTTTCAATATTTATAGTCAAGATTATAACTTTTTTTTTCCTGGAGTCAGGGTCTTACTCTGTCACCGACACTGGAGTGCAGTGACACACTCACAGCTCACTGCAGATTCAACCTCCTAGGCTCAGGAGATCCACTTCAACCTCCTGAATATCTGGGACTACAGGAGCATACCACATGCCTTGCTGATTTAAAAAAATTTTTTTCCCTTTTAATTTTTATTTTGAAATTGCGGGGTACAATTCAGGGTTAGGTATACAAATGTTCATTATGCAGCTACCATTGTTGATGAGGCGTGCTACCCCTTCCCCAGCTGGATATCGTCTACTGTCAGTCCTAGCTACCCAACCCCCACCCCCCTCCCCGCAGTTTCCCACTACTTTCAATCCCTTTCCTTCAGTACTATGGTAGTTGTTCAAGGTCCACTTATGAGTGAGAACATGTGGTACTCATCTCTTTGTTTCTGTGAGAGATCACTCAGTACTATAAGCACTAATTCCATCCACGTTGCTGCGAAATTCATAATTTTGTTCTTCTTTATGGCTGAGTAATTTAGAGACGAGGTCTTGCTATGTTGCCCAGCCTGGTCTCAAACTCCCAGGCTCAAGCAGTCTTCCTTCCTTGGCCTGCCAAAGTGCTGGGATTACAGACATGAGCTACCATGCCCAGCCAAGATTATAATGTAAAACAATCCCCTTTCCCTAAACACGACCCATGCCATCAACTAGGAAAGCTGGAGAAATAGGGTAAACAGGAACCAGGGTTGAGGAGCTGAGACACAACCTCAGGTTTGAGGACCAGAACAGTCTTTAAACAGAAGAGTTGAATCTGGGTTCTCGAGATCCTAGACCCGAATCTCAGAAGACAAGACCTGAGGGGAATGGCAAACATTTGAGAGGACAAAGGTTGTGACCAGATCACATTGTAGTGTCTTGAGTAATCATGGCTTAATTTAAAATTCTGTCTCAGTCTTGACAAGAATGGCTTGGAAACTAGAGTTAGCCTGGCTTTGCAAATGGTGCCCGTCTCTCTGTACAGGCATACATATTTTAGCAAGGTAGGAAATTTGAACAAGGTGAAATGTGCGGGCATTGACTGACTCATCGTTTTTGCAATGAAAAAAGAGACATTCCCAGTGGAAACGGGATTGGAGATTTCTAGCTAAATTATCAATGCACAAAACATTCTACCTAAAAATTCTGCTTCTATAGAATTCTTTGAAACATTGCTTATAAACCACCAAGACTGGAAACTAATGTCCACCACTAGGGAAAAGGTTAATGAAGCATCACCTTGCACATGGAATAATATGCACCTGTAACAAAGCTTAAAACTGTCTCTACATATTGACATGGACATTCACTAGACATTAAAATATTATTTAAGGTATATATTTATTTTACACAGGTGTCTATACATACGCTGCATATTTAGAAAAAATAAGACGTGTATTGAGTGTTGCCGTTTTTCTAGGACAAGGTTATACACACACATACATACACACGCACACACACATTTTTTTGGCAACCTCTGTATATATATATATATATATATATGTGTGTCTATATATTTAAATATGTGTGTTTCTGTGTGTGTGCTTAGACTGGGATGCCAAAAAATGCATACACATTTTAATAGATGTTATCTATGTATTACTCTTAGAAGTTGAATTGAATTTTAGTAGCAATGTGTAGAATGGCATTTGCTCAAAAGACGATACTAATCAAATGAATGCTAGCATCACCAAGTGACAGGCAGGACAGTCAAAAAAAATGGCAGAAGCATGATTGCCATTCCAGGAGTACAAGACCATTTTGAAGTGGAATTTGAAATTTGAGGACAGTGGATAGGACGTAGTGGTGCAGTTGAGTTTCACCATGTTCTCCTGACTTAACATCCTTTGACTTCTATCTATGATGACCTTAGAGGCTGTGGTGTACTATAGCAAACCTGCTATGCTGGTGGTACTTTGGGAAGAAGTTGAAACAGCATTCACCGTGATACAAGTGAACACTTGATCAGTGTTGCTCAAGCAGTAGTTTGCTGCAATCAGAAGTGTCCGAATGCTGATGGTAACCATTTTGAGCACCTCTTGTAATTGCAGAAGTCAAAGGTGACTTTTATTTATCTTTTGTTATCAGTATATATTGAGTATTATAATTTTCATACAGTTTTTTCCTTTCTTAAAATGTGTATACCTATTTTGGCACCCTCTCTACATACGGGGGAAGCCCCCCAAAACGAAATTTTTAAATTAAGATGTGTATATTTATTCTTACATGTTTGAACTTCAGTCACCTTCAAAGTACTCTCCATTTGATGCAATACACCTGTTGAGACGCTTTTTCCACTACTCAAAAGAGTTTTGAACTCATCCATTTTGATGCCTTTTAGTGCTTCTGTCATTTTTTGTTTCACCTCTTCCACATCAGCAAAAGATTTCCTTTGAGGACTTTTTTCATCCAGAGGAACAAAAAACAGTTGCTCAGAGCAAAATCAGGTAAATATGGAGAGTGTGTCTCAGGGGTCATGCCATTTTTGGTCAAAAACTGCTGAATACTCAGAATGGTGTGGACAAGTGCATTTGTAAATTACCCATCACAAAATGGGCAAAAGTGTTGAAAGAATCTACAAAAATCAAATGCAGCCAAATGCAGCCTCTACAACAACATTACCTGGTACGCTGGTGCCGATGGGTTCCTGAACACTTACCTCACTTGGACTACAAGGGGCATACTCTCCAAAAAATAATTCTGTTTTTGGTGGAGTCTACTCTCATATATATTTTGTATATATAGAGAGATATATAGATACAGATAGAAACAGAGACAGATACAGATATAGATATAAAAATAATTTGTGTACTGAGGAATATCTCTGGAGGGATGCTTGCTTCCAGGTAGGTGAATTAGGTTGCTAAGTCACAGAAGGGCTCCAGAGTTAGATGAGACTTCTTCAGGAAGGAAGTTTTGTTGAAATTTTGCACTGTTTCTATAGTAGCTAATTAAAAACCATTAATTTAATTAAAAAACTCAAAAGTTATCTGGTTACATAAAGAATATACTTTTATTCTGACAACAGTATAAAGAATCAAGCATGGCTTCCTTAAAAAGATCACATCTGAGCTGTACTTTGTTACAAAGATCATCTTAATAATGTTATTGAGAAAATGGTATGCTTTTCTGCAATCAAGCAAGAAAAAACTTTTCTCAGAAAATAAGGACTTATTTTTTTAATTGAGGTAAACACCATGAGTCAGAGCTTTAAATTAAGGCTCTAATCTGACACTTGAGTATTAAAAGCTAATTAGAGTTTTAATTATCTATGGTAAAGAAAAATTAACAGAGGTTAATGGTTTAGTAGTATTCAGTAGGAACACTGACAGTAAGTGTGAAGAAATTGATTAGTATTATTCTCTACAAAATGCAGTACATAATAACTGCATTATACATTATTTGTTACAAATGGAAAAATGCTGTAGAACAGCAGGCCTTCACTGATTGTAAACATGACAAAACTCTAGTTACGGCAGATAAAACTATTTGGAGGACTTAGGTATGAAAAAGATAGTTGTTCTCTCTTATTTCCTTAATTAAATATTAGTTTTGATGATTTATCTGACCTAATTTTAGACAATTCAGGAAGCTAGATTTTTACCTATTTAACTTCAGATAATTATTTTCCCTAGATTTTCTCATAGACATTAACTCAATTTATTTCATCCCAAGTATACCTTTTTGATGAAGGTAAACTTCTGAACCTGTTTATTCTTCAATGTTTATGACATTATTTTTTTCCTTTTATTTTTCCATACACTTTATTTTTGTAAATTTTTTTCTCAAGCCTGATTCCTTTATATGAATTCTGTCCAATTGTCATTGTGTTTACAATACAAAATAAGGAAATCTCAGTGCAATGTAATAGAATCCAGTAGCAAGTTGAGGTTAAACTCTCATACTTTGGAGGCAGTGTCCATCATGAGCACAGTAGAAAAAATTTCAAGGTCTCACTATTCAGTTTTTATTTCTGTTATTTTAATTTGCCTTTCCAGTACTTCCAGCTTGTCAAAATTAAGCATCTGAGAAAGCATTGGCACATAAAGTAAAAGCTGGTTAAGTCATGTTTGCATGTATTTTTCTTCTCATTTTAGGCTTAGACCTTGTATGATGAGCTACAAAGATATTTCACATCTCCATCTAGGCTTCTACATCAAGTACACCCTCTGAATGAATGATGAAGTTCTTGGTGTGCAGATCAGCCTGATCACCACTAAGATTAAATAACACATAGTATATCATAGGTTATCATGTGAACAAGTGAATTATGCTTTGTTTATATCTTTTTTTATACTTTGTTGAAATGCCAAATTTAGTAGCTAATAAATCATTAATTTATGTGCATTTTTTGAGTTGGGGATCTCACTCTGTCACCCATAATGGAGTGCAGTGGCAATTTTCATGCATTTTTTAAAAGATCATTAGAAAACTTGTTCTCTACCTTGGCTGCCCATTCACATAACATGAGAACTGTGTTGCAATTGGATTTTCGTAAGGAAAATTGAGTTTCTGCACTAATTATAGCAACATATGCAGGCTATAAATATGAAATAAATACTTTTTTATACAAACACTTTTTAATTCTTTAAACATAAATTTATTTTTTCAAGACTGCTAATTGCATGCAGTCCAATTACACAACACTGATAAGTTGAAAACATTTAAAAATAGATTTTCATTTCCAAATGTAATTTTGAGAGACTCTCCTAATGCAATAAGGAAATTCAGAAATGTTTCACTCATGGATTCTGGGTTGCACTAAGGATGCAATAAGGTTGTTCTGAAATGCCTGTGATAGAGGCAGAAGCAATTCTAGCCTAGAATAAAAGTCAGTTATTGAGCCTCATCCCCAATATATTATGTGAAAGAAATATTGCTCTTAGAATAACAGGATTTACTTTGTTGTTGTTTTTGGTTTTACATTCACATGATGAGAGAGGGCATGGGATTCTTCATTTGGATCTACTATGAACATTAGACCCATGTTTGAGTAAAGAGGTTTCTTTCTGTGAAAAAGACAACTGGAGATTATTCCTGCTGGAAATTCACAGCATCTGTAAAAGTATTATATGTAGCAATATTCCACAAATATACTAAACTAAGGAGACTAAAATTTCAACAAAGAAGTAATTATTAATGATGATGTAATATAACTTTACTGAATTTGCTAAAGCTTTTCCCAAGAAAGAAATTTCAGGTTGACATAGGAATTTATTGCTAAGAAAATATACCAAATACTATGATTCTCAAAAAAAAACATTAAAAATATAAACTCTGAATCTCTGCGCATGAATTTTTAAATAACTTGTTAGTTTTGAAGTTTTTTTAAATTTCCTTAACAGTTTTTTAACTCTTTCCTCATGAATCTACATAAACATTGATTAAAAATCTGAGTGTTTCAACAAGAGATCTTCCTTCTATCATCAAACTGAATTCCAATTATGAGCAAGGCTAAAACAAATCATGTGACTAAGCTTTCTTAGACATTGCTACGCTAGCATTATATTTATCAGTATGATCGTATCTCAAGTAATGCTGATTCTCATATATGTCACATTTATTGGAAGAATTCCCAAAGCCATGAAGCAAGCAGGTCAACCCAGTGTCACTCAAATTCTACCTGATTTGTGTGTTCTTCGTGTTACTATGAAAGGGAAGACACACGAGGGATATAGAAAGGAAGATTTTTTTAAGCCGGGCTCGGTGGCTCAGCCTGTAATCCCGCGCCTTTGGGAGGCTGAGGTGAGTGGATTGCCTGAGCCCGCGGGTTTGAGACCCGCCTGGGCAGCGAGACCTCATCTCTACAATAAATCAAAAAATCAGCCGGGCGTGGTAGCGCATGCCTGTAATTCCGGCTCTCGGAAGGCTGAGGCGGAAGGATCGCCGGAGCCCAGCAGGTCGAGGCTGCGGTGGCCGGGAGCGGCCACTGCACTCCAGTCGGGGCGACAGGGTGAGACTCCAACTCAAAAAAAAAAAAAAAAGAAAGGAAGACTTTATATGAGCAGATGAAATAAAGACTCAAAATTATTATTGAAACAATTCAAGTCAACATATGCCTATGGAGAGAAAAACGTTTTGCCTTATAAGTTTCCTGTTTTGTTTTGTTTTGATTTAGTGTGAGGCTTGGAAAAAGAACTGGCAACAAAGGAGGAGTTAGAGACATCAGCTTTATTGTCTAAACTATCTTATTCAGCTAATATATTTTCAAAAATTTCGCTTTATCATAAATGTAATCACTGAAGTAGACAGTCTTATTCAATTTCCTGATTTTAAAGTTTTCTCTCTCCAGTGGTTTAATAATTTAAGATGTATCTTTTGCATATCCTTTCGGTATTTATTCTTTCTTTTCTGGAACATCTAAATCTATCATCTCTATGTATATATATATATATATATGTATATGTGTTTATATTTTTTCCTCTTCTCAATTATTACGAGATTTTTTTTGAAGTGCCCTTTGAGTATTATTTCTAAATATTCAGTCACTTTAATAGCATTTAGAAAGAAAATGTAAAACATATTTTTTTACGACCCAAAATTATTCACTTTCTGAACCCTTTTAAATGTTGCATGTTTCCTAAAATCTATAATACTTGTTCCAAATAACAATCCTCAAGTATCACTCATCATGGTAGGTATGATAACTATAGAATGAAGTATGAAAAACTTATTTTATTATTGATTTTGCAAAAATATAATCTTTATCAAATAAATGCACTTCTAATGAAAATTATTTATGTTTATAAAGTTAGCTTGAGGAATTCTTCACATCTACCAGTTTAAAATATATTAAAATTGTGGCTATCTCATAAAGCCACATGTTCCTATGCTTATTTGCAGTTAATTTACTAACCTGCTTTGTGAAATACATTTTGATGCTATTGCAAGTTAAATATTAGGTTACGATAATTCAGTGTAGTACTAAAAGTTGCTTTTCAGAGAAACTGCACATAAAGGAGAAGTGAAGCAAGCTTTGAGTTGTCATTAAAGTAAGAATCATTTTTAAATATAAATTCATAATAAATTTTTTAAACTGCAATTTAATCTGTGAGTATCAGTGACAAATGTGTTTATAGTATGCTAGGTTCATAGAGGCAAGCTTACATTTTGAAAAATACTTCTTTGAAAAGTAAATAAAGTAAGTTAGACTGAAAAAGAAATTGAGTATTCTAAGAAATTAAAATTAGTTTTCTTCTAACTCCTCTAATTTCTAAAAACAATCTTTCAACTTTTTCAAACAGAAAAAGAACATATTTTGCCTTTGCTTTTGTTTGCTGCTGGTTGTTTAGTCACCTGGTGCAAAGTAGAGATTGAGTGGCAAAGGATGCCCTGTCACAGTTCGAAGAAACATGTTATCACAGGGGTGATTCAGTCCTCCAAGTTAAACTGGAAGCTTGCATTAAACCTCTTTATAACCAAAGACACACTCTCTTAAAATCATCTTAGTATACATAGCCATTTCTTTCTGGAAATACCAATTTAAATTCACTGACTTGAGAAAGAAGAAAAAACAGTTTGATTGAGTCTTTAGTTGGAAAATAGGGAGGTAAAGAAAACTGTATATTTAAGACTTCTAGATTAAAAAGAAAAAAGGGATCAAGTACTTTGTGTAGCAAAACATGTTTATTTAAAAATAGGTCCTAATATGCTATTTTTGGTGATAATGGAATAATAGGATCTTAGTGGAGCATTACATATCATCCAGAGTAAATACAACATGAATTTACTAAATTAATGGCTTAAGATGGTAAGCTGACCACAAGCACTTATTTATAGTGACATTTCCAGCATGTCATTAGAAAAAAATACAATCTACCAGGGAGGGACCCCCCAGAAAACTGGAATTTATTTACCAAAAAAATGAGTATTTTTTCTTACATTTTAAAATTTCAGTCACCTCTAAATTCCTCTCTGTTTGATACAATACTCCTGTCAAGATGCTTTTTCCGCTGCTCCAAACAGTTTTTTTTGAATTCATCAATTTTGATGCCTTTTAGTGCATTTGCCATTTTTTGTTTCACCTCTTCCATGTTGGCAAAACGTTTCCTTTTGAGGACTTTTTTCACCAGGGAAAATTTTTAAAAAGTCACACAGGGAAGATCAGGCAAATGGGAGAGTGGGGCATGGAGGTCATGTTGTTTTTAGTTTAAAAGGGCTGAACACTCGGTGTGGTTTGGGCATGTGCTCATAAATCACCCAGCATGAAACACATTGTGAGACTCTCCAAAAAAACTCACTGAAGCCCAGTGCAGTGTCTCACAACAACACTAGCTGGCACACCGATGCCGCTGAGTTCCTAAAGCACTTACCTAGCAGGGAAAGCTGATATTACAATGGGGCTGCTCTCTGAAAAATAATTTTATTTTTGTTAGGGGGGAAGGTCCCCACCCATAAAGCTGAAAACAGGAAGGGGTGACTTGATTCAAACAAGCTGAAAACAGTATAAATTATATGTCAGAAATGTTTAAATAGCAAAAATAACAAACAAAGGAAAACAACAAAAATTAACAGAAAATTACTCTAGATGCATGAACTGTTCACTTCATTGGAAAGAGAAACTCCAATATTCAAAAAATAGAAGTGGATGGAGGACAAATAATCAGGGTAATCAATTAAAATATTGCTTTCAATACAGTAGAACCAGTTAAGCCATTCAACTTCCCAGAGCATGTAGAATGGCCAAGCAGTAGAAATATTTGACCCTACAATATTTAACTACAAGGGAAAGCTCTTCCTATACAGGGTTCAGAGTTTGTATGTTGGATCAAATACAAAGATGAGCTAAAATGGATACAGTTGGGTCTTTCCAGTGGGCATGGAAGGGATAACACAAAAGAAAGGCTGTTCAACCTATGGGGAATTACACTCCTTTTCCATGATAATTGTTGCCTTACTTTGATAATTTTGGGTGTCCCTACCAACTTGCCTGTTTTCTAAGCGTATGTATGGTACAGATGGATATTGCTTGTCAACATACCCCAGCCCCTTTCACAGAGACTACGTTCCATCCCCTCACTCAACGCAGGAATGCTATTGAGTAAGTATGCCAAACAAATGCAGGAGAAAAATCCCTATGATAGATTTTTCAATTACTCTGGTCTTTCATACATATAAATGATTGGCCAAGGGTTACCCAATATTTGATACAGACTAACAATATAAAAGAAAAGAAACTAACAGAAAAAAACGAATCCTAGAGGAAATGAAATATAACCAAATGTATAACAATAAAAACAAACAAAATCTAATCTTCTCAGAGAAGTTAAGCTGCTGAATATGCAAAGCAAAACAAAGTACTATGAAAAAGGAGCAATCACAGTACACACAAAAAAAGTCTTGAAATTAAAAATGAGTGACGACATACAGTGGAGTCTTAGTCTATTTTGCGTTGCTGTGACAGACACTCTGAGGCTGGATAATTTATAAAGAAGAGAAGTTTATTAAGCTCTGCAGACTGGGAAGGTCAAGGGAATGGCCCTGGTTTCTGGTGAGGGATCTGGACTGTGTCATAACATGGAAGAGAAGGTCAAAGGGGAAGTAGACATGTACAAGGAGGCAAAACCCAAAGGGTTTCTAGATTTATAATAACTAATCCATTCCTGTGAGAACTAATCCAATCTCACCAGAGCTAGAACTCACTGACTACCATGAGAAGGCACTAAGCCATTTATTAGGAATCCATCTCCATGACACAAACACTTCACACACAGCCTCACCTTCCAATACCACCATGTTGGGGATCAAATTTCAACATAAGTTTTGACTAGAACAGAAACCCACAGGCAAACCATAGCAGATGCAGACCAAACCAGTATTCTAGAAAAAGAGGTGAGCAAATCTATCATACAAAGTAAGAAGACAAAGTCTTAGAATATATGAGTGGAAAGCAACAGAGTACAGATGTGGAAAAGCTAAGATCTATCTAATTACAATTGAACAGAAAAAACAGAGGAAGGGAAGCTATTTGAAAAATACTGAAGGAAAATCATCCTGAGTAAAAAAAGAGAGTCTAAATTAGAAGAGACAGTCAGAAGGTTTTGTAAAGAATGTCTCCAATAAAAAGATAAGTATCTACTAAGGACCAGAATAACTGATTATAACACACTGATTGTGAGATGAAAACACAGGCTCCTTCCGACTTCGTTTCTGCCTAATGAGTGGCGTGGAACAAAGAGACTGGGAAAAACAAATGTCTGATCAAAAAGTTTGTGTTTGAATAAAGACTGCTGTGATTCTTGAAAAATAATGGGAGGTAAGAAACAGTAGAGAAAGTTGTCATTAGTCAGGTAATTCAAACAGAAACAAGCCCTCTTTGGATTTTTGACAGTACTACCTATCATCTTAGAAGCTATGCTTCACTTACTAATGTGATTTGTAGTATTTATAAGATATTTTGCTTACAGATGAACCTTTTGTCAATTTTTCTTGAGAAGTTATCATAAGAATAGTTTACATTTTGATTTTTTTATTTTAAAAAAGAGTTTTAGCCGGGCTCTGTGGCTCAGCCTGTAATCCTGCACTTTGGAAGGCCGAGGTGAGTGAATTGCCTGAGCCCACGGGTTCAAGACCCGCCTGGGCAACTTGGCGAGACCTCCTCTCTACAATAAATAAAAAAAAATTAGTCAGGCATGGTAGCGCACGCCTGTAGTTCCAGCTACTTGGAAGGCTGAGGCAGAAGGATAGCTGGAGCCCAGCAGGTCGAGGCTGCAGTGGCCGGTGAGTGGCCACTGCACTCCAGTCTGGGTGACAGAGTGAGACTCCAACTCAAAAAAAAAAAAACAAAAAACAAAAAACAAACAAGAGTTTTATATATTTGTCTTTGGATAGGATGTAACTGATGATTTATTTTTATGAGATAGTTGACTAAGGATTATAATCTGGAAATCTTTAATTATGCAAGTCAAAATAAATTGCAGCAAACAATATTTTTCTTCTTTGTTTAACTTTATTTTATTATAAAGGTGCAGGGTACAAGTCAGGATTAGGTACATGAGTGGTTTACAAGCAGGTGAAGTTTGGGCCTCCATCTGGACTTCACTTTACCTGGTTTAGGATCTGGTACCCTTGTGAGGCTACATGCCCCCCCCCCACTTTCTCCCTCCCCTGGCCGTATTCCACTACTGCCTATCCCCTTCTTCTAGTATTGTGATAAATGTTCACAACCCACTTATAAATGAGGACATGTGGTATTCAGTTCTTTGTTTCTATGATAGATCACTGAGTATCTTGGACTTTGAATCCAACCAAGTTGCTGCGAAGTCCATAATTGTGTCCTTCTTTATGGCTGCATTTTACACCATTATGTATATGTACCACATTTTCTTTATCCCATCCACTTTCAATGAGCAGCAAGGTTAGTCCCATGTTTTTGCTATTGTGAATAGTGAAGCAATGAACATGTGTGTGCAGGTGTCTTTTTTATAAATGATTTGTGTTCCTCCGGGTATATTCACAGGAGGAGAATTGCTTGGGCATATGGAAAGTCAATCTCTAGCTCTTTAAAAAATGACCACACTGTTTTCCATAGGGATTGTATTAGTATGCACTCCCATCAACAGTGTAAAAGTGTTTTCATTTCTCGGCTCTCACACCACCTTCTGTTATTTTTTGATTTATTGGTCATGACCGTCCTTACTGGTGTTTGGTGGTATCTCAATGTGATTTTGATGTGCATTTCTCTGATGATTAGTGAGGCTGAGCATTTTTCCCTGTATCTGTTGACTGCTTGTATGTCTTCTTTTGAGACGTGTCTATTCATGTCTTTTGCCTACTTTTTTATAGGGTGGTTTGTTTTTCCTTTCAGCTTATTTAAGTTCCTTGTAGATCCTGAATGCTAGGCTTTTGTCAAATATTAAATTGGCAAAATTTTTTCCCATTCTGTGAGCTGTCTCCCCACTCTCTTGATGGCTTTTTTGCTTTGCAAAAGCTTTTCCATTTGATGAGGTCCCACTTGTCTTTCTTATCTCTTATGTCATTGGTTTTTGGAGTTATGATCAGGAATTGTTTGCCTATTTCAATGTGCATAAGGTTATCTCTCACATTTTTTGCAATTCTTTTCATTTGAGGTTTTATTTTTAGGTCTTTGGTGCATTTAGAGGTGATTTTTGTGTATGGTGATAGGTAGGGGTCCTATTTCATTCTTCTGTGGAGTCAGCCAGTTTTCCCAGCACCATTTACTAAATAGGGTCTCCTCTCGCCAGTGTTTGTTGGTGGAGGCTTTGTCAAAGATGAGTCCTTGAAAAATTGAGGTTTCACTTCCAGAATCTCTATCCAGAACCTCTATCCGATTGGTCTACATAACTGTCCTTGGACGAATCAGGCTGTTTTGATTATTGTAGCCTTATAATAAAGTTCAAAGTCTGGGAGTGTGATACCTCCTGCTTTGTTTCTTTTGCTGAGGATTGTTTTGGCTATTTGTGGTCTTTATTGTTTCCATATGAATTTCCGTATTGTCTCCAGGTCGGAATAGGATGATGCCACCTCTAGTTCCAGTTACTTGAAAGGCTGAGGTGGAAGGATCACCTGAGCCCAGCAGGTTGAGGCTGCAGTGGCCATGATCGTGCCACTATAATCCAACCTGGGTGACAGAGTGAGATTCCGGCTCAAAAAAATAATAATAAATTAGAGAAAAAGCTTATTACCACCAAAAAAAGTCATTTTCTAATCCAAAGCATTTTCGTATGTGAGTTATTTTCAACTTTTCAGAATTATATAATTTCCATACCATAAAATTGTTCTGGAGTATAAAAAAGGAAAATGAAAAATATCTAATTTATCTTTAGAGTAAATATAAGCTTGATTTAAAAACATAGTAGAAAATCACAGGCCACTTTTACTGATTTACGTAGATGTCAAATCTAAGTTGAGCCCCACACCTCAAATGCCTACAGGGCAGTTCATGCATTGGCATAAGCAGAGGAGAGAAAGCCCCACGTAGTGGCAGGCACTACTTCTCAGCAACAGTGAAATCTGGGCTGTTGTTACAAACATCTTGATTTTTCAAGAGAAGTTTTAAAACTCTCTATTTTGTAATGTTTTTTTCCCTACAATGTTATGTGAGCTATGCAAAACACATCTTCATGCCAAATTTTTGCACACAGGCCCATGTCTGTGATGTTAGATATATATAACTACAATGAGGTTTATGTGTGTGTACTCAGAGTTAGCCAAAGTGCAACATCTCAGGACACAGTCTTGTACAAAAACACCCTCACTTCTGACACCAACTGTAAGTTCAAGGGTTCCCCAAATTGTCATGAATTTCAATAATTACCTAGAAAAACTCACTGAAAGCTATTATGTTCAAAATGATGGTTATTACAGCAAAAGAATATAAATACAAATAAGCCAAAAGAAAAAAATGCATAGCCCAGAGTCTAGGCAAAGCTCTCATTGTTCTCTCCTGTGGAATAAATACCCTCCCTGCACTGATGTTGAAAGGACCAACTGATAGTGGAAAGCCATTTTGTTTTGTTCCTAGATCTTAATACAATGATGAGAAAGTAGAAACTGGGTCCAGGAGGAATGCATACTCTAGGTAAAGAATAACCTTGCTGACTTTGTCTTTTTTAGACACCTAGATCTCTCAAGTATGACCAGTATTGGTTTTAAATTATATATTACCAAAAATGGGAGGCTTATGTGGCATAGTGGGAAGCATGTGCTGTACAACCATAGATGATTTACAAGGGAATATTTTAACTTACGTTGATAAATTAAAGGACTTAGCTGAATATACATATAATTTACAAGACTACTTTCATTTTTCCAGCATTGTTTCTGGGACAATAGACTTTTTCTTCATTGTTTGCTTAATAAGTTTTGCCTATGTTCTTGCTCAATGTCTTATTAGATCCAAATAGTCATCGGTTGCAGTCCCATTATTTCCTATTCATGCCCTTGGAAATAAATAGGTAGGGACATCTCTAGGGCCCACTCAGGCAGGAAGTAGTTACAGAAAATTGATCTTTGCCCCATTTCCCAGAATCATAAGAACACTTCCAAGAGCAGGAGTGGGGAATGAAAGGACAGACTGAGAGTGGGAACTCATTTTGTTTTGTCCTAGATCTTAACACAGTCTTAACACAATGATGAGAAAGTAGAAACTGTGTTCCGGAAAAATGCATTCTAGGTAAAGAGCAACCTTGCTGACCTTGTCTTTCTAGAAACCCAGATCTCTCAAGTATGACAAGTATCGGCCTATTGTAATCTTAAAACAAACACCTGAGGGTGATGAAACAATGTGACCTGGTGCCTAGTGGCCAGACTCCCTCCTCCAGGTCCGCAAGACATCTGTAAGTGATCAAAAAAGAAGTCATGGTAGTCAAATCCACCTGATGGCATAGCTCCAGAAAAAGGGTTTAAACTTGGGGACAATGAGACCACACCTTAGAGTGTTGGACCTCTTCCTGTCTATGGGAAGTGACCTTTTTCTTAAACAAATATTCCCTTCCTACATCTTTTTGTGTGTTCCAAATCTTTGCATTCCTTGGATCTCTGGTTACCAGCACACACACCTGGCACACCAACCCTGGTGGTTCTGCACCCCCCGAACCCTAACAGATGTGTGACAATACATACAGAGTATTGTCAACTAGGGAAGTTTGCCTTATCTTCAGTGTCCAGAGTTTTTATTGGGCCTTCATTATAGAGGCATGACTGACTGATTGATTAAATGGTTGAACTAAGTCTCCAAGTCACAGGTACTACATATCCCAAAGCATTTGCCCTTTGTGTCACTATTTGTGGCATGATTGGTCCTTCCGGCATGGTCAGCCTTCACCCTAAAACTTAAGTGTGGCTACACCTACCCTAAAGAATGATACTCCTAGATTAGCTCCCCCAGGAATTAAGACCAAGCCTCTCCCTGGGCAAGTTCAAGTCCTCTATTTTTTTAAAAAAAGAAAATATATATTATTACTTTTTTAAAAAAAGTTCTTCAGTAAAAATGGATAGGATATGGATCTGGGCTTGATTCTTAACTCTTTTTTAATAGCATTATTGAGATATAATTCACATAATTTACTCATTTAAAGTTTATAATTCCATAGCCTTTACTGTGTTCACAGAGCTGTGAAACTATCTCCATGATCAATTTGACAACTTTTTCATCACCCCAAAATGAAACCCTGCACTCCATATCTGTTATCCTGACCTAACATTTAATAACTATTTTATCTTCAGTAACTCACTTAAGTCTCTGAAACTGAGTTCACGTTTCTCATTTGGTCTCTTAACAGCCTACAAGAAAGTGAGTCAGATTATCCCTTTTCTAAGGTTAAGTTCTTTATCCCATCTCATCTATTTTCCATGTCATCATCTAAAAATCAAACTTGGAGGACAGATTGGTGATTTTTTTTTTTTACTTAAAAAATAAGTTACATGATGTACACAGAAAAAAAAATCACTTTGTATACTCCTAGGAGATACCTAAAAGAAATAAACATTAATTTTCTAGAGCAGCAGAAACTTACAGTCTGCAACTTTACATGTCAAATAGCTGTGAACACAGAAGACCATCAGTGGTTTCTGATAGAGGCTCAAGTTGAAAATCAAAAGTAGGACATTTCAGGTAGCAGATGTTGGTTTGCCATCAATCTTAATTTCACATGGCCAACTCCATGGAGCAGTAGATATTTACGTAACTTTTGTTTTCCCCAGCAACACTGAGTAAGCCAAATAACTGATCTATGCGCAAATTTTGATGTAAGACATTTTGCTCTTTAAAAAGAGAATGGCTCCAGAGAATCATGCTGACTAAAAGAGGATTACCCCAAGGTTACATACTATATGAGACACTTATACAACATTCTTGAAGTAGCAAAAGCATAGAAATTGATACCAGGTTGGTGATTACCAGGTGTTAAGGGGTGGGAGTGGGAAAAAATTGAGTGTATAATTTGGACAGGTGAGGGATCCTAGGAGTTGAAAAAACTATTTTGAATCTTGACTGTGCCAATGTCAGTATCATAGTTGTGATACTGTCAGTATCATAGTTGTGATATTTTTTCAAGATGCCACTTTTAGGGAAAATTGGGTAAAGAGTGCAGGGGATCTCTCTGTATCATTTCTTACAATGCATGTGGATATACAATTGAGAGAGGAGATAGCTAGAAAAAAGCTATGCAGACAGGACAGGTTCTACAGTAATAAAGCAGCAAAACTTCCTGCAGGCCTCTCGAACTGATACGTGGACTGATACACTAGCAGACTGACACACTAGCATTGGTAAATAAGCTCTCTACAAGTCTCTCAAGCAAGATTTTTTTTTTTTTTTTGAGTTGGAGTCTCACTCTGTCACCCAGACTGGAGTGCAGTAGTATGCTCATGGCCACCACTGCCTTCACTTGCTAGATTCAGGTGATCCTTTCACCTCAACCTTCCAAGTAGCTGGAACTACAGGCATGTGCCATCATGCCTGAATAATTTTTCTTGACTTATTGTAAAGACGGTCTCACCAAGTTGCCCAGGCTGGTCTCGAACCCATGGGCTCAGGCAATCCTCTCACCTTGACTTCCAAAGTGCTGGGATTATAGGTGTGAGCCACAGCACCAGGACTCAAGCAAGATCTTAAGTGATCACTGCTGGGATACAAAGGAAACCAATCAGTTCACTGCCAAGTGCCCACCAATCAGCTCACCATTAGGCCCCTACCTCCTGCCGATTGGTCCTTAGTACTGACCAATCAACACAGCTAGTGCCAACCAATCAGCTCACAGCTAGTAGTAGCCAATCAACTTGGCCTTAGGGATATATAAGCACCAGGGTTCAGCTCCAAATGTGCAGCCCCTCAGGTCACCACCTGCTCTGGGAACTTTTCTGTCCTCCTACGTTTTTAAGTTCGCAGTCCTTGTTCCTCTTTCTGGGTGAGAGACAAGAACCCAGACCTAAAGAGCTGCAGAAGATTGTCAGAATAGAAGACTCGTGCACTCTGAAGGCAAGCGACAGAGCTGACTGAACCAGGAAAGCTGCTGGCAGAAAGTGAAACTCCAAAGCTGAGAACTTCTGGGAGCTGGCTTGCCAGCCCACCAAATTAGCAACACTCTCAGGGCTTGTCTTGCCAGCACATTAGAGCCAACACTCCTGGGGCTGGGCTTGCCACACCATGGAGCTGACACTCTTTGGGGCTTGACTTGCTGACTCGTTGAACTGACACTCTTGGAGTCCAGATTGACACATAAATATCTGTGTCACAATTACCTGAAAATAAAAACACTTAATTCAAAAGGGAGGGAGGATGTGAATAGACCTGTAGGGAGAATCCCTGTGTATGGGGGACAAGACAGAAAAACGGGAGGAAGATAATAATGAGAAAAGATATTTAGCAGTTACCAACAGCTGGGACTTTAGGGGAACTGAATAATATAAACATTTAAAGACAGTTGTTAGAAACTTTAGTTACATGATGAAACCTCCTGCATTTCATTATGGAAGTTTTGATTATATCAACCTTAGTTATTGTTGCTTTTAGAGATGGATTTGTGGAGCATTTGAAAGTGATTTCATGTCTGTTTCAGTAGCTCATGAGGAAGATGACATATCTTTAAAGATGTACACCAGGAACCCCAAAGAGAATTTGGTCTATGTGACAGCTTAAATTTAATCAGATCATCTCAAACAGGCACTTCAACTGGCGGGAACTTGTTCAGTTCTTTTTATTTAACAAGATAAAAGAGACAAACTTTATCTATAAATTTATAAAAATGTAAATGTATGTAAGATATATGTATGCATGTACATATATAGAGAGAGAAAAAGAATGATCGATTTCAGCTGAAATCCAAAGCCGAAGATAATGATCAATAACTAAGGAGTTATGGGACATTCATCCATCTTCAGCCTACATAAAGATATGGCTAAAAATTCTTACAGCAAAAGCAAAATTCTATTGAAAGAATTTAAGGAGTACAGAGTACTACCCTAGAGCCCCATGAGACTTGTTTATTTATTCACTCTACAAATATTTATTTACCAGGTACTGTTTGGTGTGAAGCTTTGTTATAGGTGCGGGGCCAACGACATTGAGGAGAAATGACAAGAGTGAGAGTGGCCGCCTTTATGTAATTTGACAGAACAAAGATATAGGAGTATTCTCATGATCCATGTGGATGTTACAGAAATAGCCAGGCACACATCTTCCTGAAAGAAAGTCCAATGTAGGGAGTATGCTTCTGGGGAAAGAGCAAGGGGAAGAATCAAGATGTCAGCCAATGTCTGCATTGTTCAAATCAGAGAACAGTGCAGTGCCAAGGATGAGGGTTTGAGAGTTGCAAGGGTGGAGGGCCTGTAGCCAAATCGCAGCCAAACTCCGTGTAAGAAAGAGCCAACACCTACATGACAATCATATCAAAAGGCTTTCAACAGAAAAGATAATGACAGGTGTTGTGAAATCAGTAAAAATTGTATTGCCACTCTGTCTTGCTCTCACCCCCATCTTCTATGCCCATCTTGGAAGCAGCCGAACAAAAGAACCGATGATACTCCTTTTCCTCACCTGAGACCCAAGCTTGGCGTGTGGAGAAGAGGAAGGAAAAGTCATTACCAACCCTTAGGTGGCACCTACCTTCTACCAAGTACTGCTTTAGAAGTGGTATTAATAGTTTAATTCTCATAAAAGTTCCATGAAATAGATACTATTATTTCTCTCATTTTACACTACAGACAGAGAAATTGAAAGTTTCTGCTCAACACAGTACTGGACATCCTAGCTAGTGCAATTAGGCAAGAAATGAATCTAAATTGAAAAATAGGAACCAAAATAATCCCTGTTTGCAAATAACAGAATTCTATATGTAGAAAATCCTAAAAACACCACCAAAAAAGTTAGGAAAGTTGCATGTAAATAATCAGTTGAATTTCTACAAACTAACAATGACCAATCTGAGAAGAAAATTAAGGAAACAACCCCATTTACAATAGCATCAAAAGGAATAAAATGCTTAGGAATAAGCTTAACTAAAAAAGTGAAAAACTCATACACTGAAAATTACAAAACATAGATGAAAGAAGTTAAAGGAGAGACTGAGTATGGTGGCTCACACCTGTAATCCCATAGCTTTGGGAGGCCAAGGCAGGAGGATCACTAGAGGCCAGGAATTCAAGATTAGCTTGCCAACATAGGGATACCCGTCTCTTAAAAAAAAATAATAAACTGGGCATGATGAAGTGCACCTGTAACCTTCAGTAGGCTAAAGCAGGAAGATCAATTGACTCCAGAAGTTCTAGGCTGCAGTGAGCTATGATTGTGTCATTGCACTCTAGCCTGGGCAACAGAGAGAAACACTGTCTCTTAAAAAAAATGTTGTTTAGGAATTTAAAAGAGACAAAGATCAATAAAAAGGCAGCTCATGTTCACAGATTAGAAGACATATTTTAAAAATGTTACTACCCAAAGTGATCTACAGATTCAATACTATCTCCATGAACATTCCAACGGCATTTTTCACAGAAATAGAAAAAGCTATCCTCACTAAATCTCAATGGCATTTTTTACAGAAATAGAAAAAAAATGCTAAAATTTATATGGAACCAGAATAGACATAGAATAGCCAAAGTGATCTTAAGAATGAAGGCCAAAGCTGTAGGCTTCATGCTTCCTAGTTTCAAAATATATTACAAAGCTGCAATAATTCAAAAACTATGGTACTGGCATAAAGGAAGACCACGAACAGAATAAGAGTCCAAAAATAAACCCACATATATTTGGTCAACTGATCTTTGCCATAGGGACCAAAAGCACACAATAGGGAAAGGAGAGTCTCTTCAACAAATAGAGAAGGGAAAACTGGAAATCCACTTAAGAAAAATGAAATTGAGCCCCTTGCTTACCACCCCCCACACACAAAAATCAACTCAGAATGAACTAAAGACTTACCACTGGAGTTGAAACTATACAACTCTTAAAAGAAAACATGGAAGAAAAGCTTCTCGTTGTTGTTGTTGTTGTTGTTGTTGTTGTTGTTGGAGTCTCACTGTCGCCCAAGATGGAATGCAGTAGCACACTCATGGATACTGCAGCCATGACCTTCTGGGCTCAGGTGACCTTCCACCTCAGTCTTCCAAGTAGCTGGAACTACAGGTGTGTACCACTATGCTGGGCTAATTTTTAAAAATTTATTATAGTTGCAAGGTCTCACCAAATTGCCCAGGCTGATCTCTAACTCCTGGGCTCAGGCAATCCTCTCACCTCCACCTCCCAAAGTCTTGGTATTACAGGCTGAGCTACCATGCCTGACCAGAAGGGTTTCTTAACACTTATCTTGACAATTACTTTTTGGATATAACACAAAAAGGACAGGCAACAAAAGCAAAAATGGACAAGTGAGACTACATCAAGCAAACAGCTTCTGCACTGTAAAGGAAACAACATCATGAAGAGATCGTGTATGGAATGGTAGAAAATATGCACAAATCATATGTCTGAGAAGAAGTTAATGTCAAAAATATATAAGAAGCTTCTATTAATCATAAAAAAAGAAAAACAAATAACCCAATTATTAATTAGGCAAAGAACTTAACTAACATTTCTCCAAAGAAGGCAAATCATCAACATATATGCATACATGACAAGATACTCAAAATTGTTAACTATCAGAGAAACGCAAATCAAAACAACACGAACTTGCCACTGTGCACTTACATTGGCAGCACTGTACACATAACGAATTGGAACCTACCCTACTCACCTGATCAGACACCCTATGAGTTTTTTCTTTATCCGAAGATAAAGGAAATATTGAAAGGAAGACATCTGATGACATTCAGGATGACATTGCAGCAACACGGATGCATCTGGAGACTGTCATTCTAAGTGAGCTATCACAGAAACAAAAAGCTGAATACCACATGTTCTCACTCATAACTGGTTCCTAAACATTGGGCACACAAGCACAAAGGCAGGAACAACTAACATTGGGCACTGTTCATGGGGAAAGGGAAGGAGGAGGAATAAGGGGCACACAACCACCCACAGGGCACCAAGTCCAATTACAGGGAGAGAGGTGGCTTGCTGGAATTCCAACCCTCACTTGCACACAATTTGCTTAGGTAGAAAATCCTCACATGTACCTCACAACTCTAAAATTAAAAATAAAATAGGTTGTGTATTTACAATGGAATATTAGTCATCCTTACAAAAGGAAATCCTGCCACTTAGGACAATGCCATAAACATGAAGGACAGCATAATAAGTGAAATGAGGTCATCACAGAAGGACAAATGCTGCATGATCCCACTTATGAAGAAACTAAACTAGTAGAACTCATAGAAGCAGAGAATACAGTAGTAGTTGTCAGGGACTGAGTGTGGGAAAAGTGGGGAGTTGTTATTCAAGGGCATAAAGTTTCAGCTATGCTTGAGAAATAAGTTCTAGAGATGTGCTGCACAGCACACTGTCTATGGTTAACAATTCTGTATTGCACACTTCAAAATTTATTAAAAGGTTACAGTTTATATTAAATGTTCTTACCACAAAAGAAAAGAGCAGATTGTTTAAAAAAAAAACAACAATAACCCTTATGGGCAGTTTTTCTTCCCACATGCATTTCTATTACAGGAAATCAGCAAAAAAAAGAACTGTTATTGGATAATCTTCCTTCCTTCATGTGGATGAAATAATTACTCATTTTTAAAAATTTAATATTCTTTTTCTTTGTCACAAACACAGGGATGCCAAAAAATGTATAGACATTTTAAGAGAGATTATCTATGTATTCTTTTTCAAAGTTGAATTAAATTAAGGTAGCAATGTATAATAGCAGAAGTCAAGCATGACATATTCATCTTTTCTTATTGATATACATTGAGTATTGCAATTTTAATACAGTTTTTCTTTTATTAAAATGTGTATACATTTTTTGGCGCCCTCTGTATTACGCTACTGGATCTACCAAAATCCTGTATAGTAGGTTTTATTTTAGCAGTTTTTCAGATGGAGAAACTGAGACTCAGAAATGTTAATTAACATGCCCCAAATTATACCCCTATAATATAAACTTTAATTTATCACTTGCTATCTGATTGATAAGATTGTATTTCCTCACCCTTCTACTAACCACAGTGGCTGGTATACAGTAGGTGTTCACACAATGCTACACCCTGTCCTTTTTTAATTTCATGAAAGTCAAGTTAGCAGATAGCAAAAATTTGACTTTGAGGCAAAAACATTTTTAAAACCAAAACCAATATCTAGAATATATTTAAGATGCTGACAGAGAAAGCATTGCTTCCTTCGAAGCAGAATATTCATATTCTCCCTACAATATTATTCCGGCTGCTCCAAGAGAGGCGCTTTCACCTAGTGTATGCACCAAGTCTTCCTAGAAAACATAAGTGTCAGGAGTAGTTACTGCCAATTCAAATTTATTCATTGACAATTCACAATAATTAGTAATAAAACACAACCCATCATCTGTGGTAAATAATGCATGAATGATATTATCTTTGTTTCTAAAACAAAGGATTATATCACAAGACAAATGTATGATTTCACTCATATGCAGAATTTTTAAAGTTGGTCTTGTAGCACTAGAGTAGAATGGTTATTATCAGAGGCTAGTGTGGCTAGGGGAGAGAGTGGGCTGGGGAGATATTGGTTGAAGGATACATAATTCCAGTTAGACAGGAGGAATAATAAGCTCAAGATATCTCCTATACAGCATGGTGACTATAATTATGAGAGTAAATATTGTGTTCTCAGCACAAAAGTAACCACAGGAGGTCATATATTTATTAATTAACTAGATTTAATAATTCCATAATGTATATACACTTCAAAACATGTTATACCTGGTAAACGCACACTACGATTTTATGTCAATTCAAATAAACAAATACACATTTTGAAAATGCCTGGAAAAAATGATTTTGAAAAATTAAAGCTGTCTTACAAAAGAGAAAACAAAGAATTATAGCAAAATTGGAAAAGAATTGGGATTCTGTCTTGGATTCTTACATTTATTTGATAAATATTTATAATGATTCAGGCAATGTTCTAGACACTGAGAATATAAAAATGAAATGGAGCCCAGTTCCTGTTTTTGAGGAGGTACTTCAGTCTTGTGGTTGAGACAGACATGTTAACAAATAATTATAATATAATAACTTAATTTTTATATAGTAACACCACCAGCATATATAAGTTAACTGCATGAAAGAGTCGGGGAGGCTTCCTTGAACAGGTTAAAGTTCAGATGGGTTTTTGAAAATAAGTATGAATTCACAGGACAGACTACAGGGAACAGAATTTCAAATCCGGAAGGCAGAATAAGGACAGAGGCTTAGATGCGAGCAAAGATGTAGTCCATCCACAGAACTATCAGTAACTCCTGTGGGAAAGCACACAGGATTATGAATTCTTGCATACAAGCACAACCTAAATACAAAGAAAAATGCTATTTTAAAGTGTTAGGACAACTACAAAAATATCTTAGTATCAGAAAAACACACATTTGCAACTTTGAAAGATATTTTTTTGTCATGATGAAGCCATCTGCATTCTTTCCTCTCCTACAAGGTATATAACTAGAGATTCAGTACAGAGGTAAATTGCTCAAAGACTGGACTGAATAAATGGCCCCACCACTGCAAGCTTTTCTGCATTGTAAAAGGTTCCAGTAACGTTAGTGGTTGTGCTCTGCAGTGTGTCTAAGTATTATAACAAGAAAGGAAATCATTTTCCACAACACTAACCAATATCACATTCCATAAATTTAGTCTCTTATGAAATTGAGACACCTCTGAAAGAAAATACCTAGCAGAGTTGGTAACATATATATATATTATTTTTTAAGTAATAAAATAATTGAAAAGGTACCTTATTTAGACAATAGGTGAGAAAAACCCATACTTTTGTTGCTATGTGAAATGTGGAAGGCAATAGAAAAGCATTAAAACAGCTCAAATATAATACTCAGGTAACTCTATACATTTTGGTGAGTAAAGTATGTGTCCTATTGATTTCAGAAGTAGAGCTCAGAGGTGATACTTAGCCCATAATTTATTTCAAAAGTCTCATAGTACAAAAATGGGAAAATTCCATAATTTACTTTAAAAGTCTCATAGTACAAAAAATGGGAAAACCCTATAACTTACTTCAAAAGTCTAATAGTACAAAAAAGGGAAATATCTATGAATAGGACATTCTTGAAAATGTGGGTCATCTTATTCTCCCATTTTCCCTCAAGATGCCCTGACTGCATGAATATTATTATCTTCTACTGTTATTACTAATAATATCATATTTCTGGCACAATGTAGTCTGTCAATAATTTTTAAAAAATTTTTTTGAGTTGGGGCCTCATTCTGTCACCCATGTTGGAGTGCAGTGGCATGATCACAGCTCACTGTAGCCTCGAACTCCTAGGTTCCAGCAATCTTCCCATCTCACAAGTAGGTAGGACTACAGACATGTATACCAACCCAGTTATTGTTTTTTGGGTTTTTTGGTAGAGATGAGATCTCACTATATTGCATAAGCTGGTCTTGAACTCCTAGGCTTAAGCAATCTTCCTGTCTCAGTCTCCCAAAGTGTTAGGATTATAGGCGTGTGCCACCATGCCCAGTCTGTTTTGAAGGAATAAATACAACCTAACGCTTTCCTCAAAAGAGAAAAGCAAAGAGAGATGTCACTTGAGAAGATTTGGTAGGTATGACCGATGTCCTAAAATACCTCAAAAACTGGCTTTTGAAGGAGCATTTGATTTATTGTTATTGAACCAGAAGGCAGAGTTAGACCTAGTGGTATGAAATTTTTCAGAGGCAAAGTCGACTCAACAAACTCAACAACTTTCTAGGAATTAATATTGTCTCCAAATGGCACTTTTCCTTCAAATTATGAAGTGCTCCATCAAAAAGTGCTGAAGAGGCCAGGTAAGAAAGGAAACATGTTTTGGCAGGAAGTAGATTAGATACCAGCAAGCTTCATCCAAATTTTTTCCGGGATGATATAATTATTTTTCTTCTAACCTTGTTGAATAACTTCTCCCTTTTGAATGATACAGAGTAATCCTGTCATGATGAAAATCTCAGGTCTAATTAATATTTGAGTCAATAGATTTAATGCTGAAATATTTGAGGAAGACTTGTTACTACATTTAAATGCCTTTGTCTCAAATATAAGGTGCTGAAGACAGTGTCTAAGACATTGTCTATCCAACAGCCCTGCTTACATGTTGGATACTGTAATAAAGAATTCTTGGCACTCAGGTATGGAAGAAGATAAGAGTTTTCTTATCTAGCCACCCATCCAGTGATTGCATTCTTACAATAAGGTCCTAAGTAAGAATCCCAATGTCTGCAAACTCATTTTCTTCCATACAAGTTCATCCCAACTCTCTGTACTTCCTACTTTATGTCAAGTTTGAAGGCAAAATTTGTCTATTTACATAAACCACTTTTAATGCCTTGACATCATCTACTAGATTGCACTGTAGATTCTTAAAGACAAAAATCAACAGAATTAGTTATTTTCTCAGTTAGCCTAATCAATTAAAAAATTAAAATGTAGCCGGGCTCGGTGGCTCAGCCTGTAATCCCGTGCCTTTGGGAGGCTGAGGTGAGTGGATTGTTTGAGCTCGTGGGTTCGAGACCCGCCTGGGCAGCGAGACCTCATCTCTACAATAAATCAAAAAATCAGCCAGGCATGGTAGCGCATGCCTGTAATTCCGGCTACTTGGAAGGCTGAGGTGGAAGGATCGCCAGAGCCCAGCAGGGCGAGGCTGCGGTGGACAAGAGCGGCCATTGCACTCCAGTCTGGGCGGCAGAGTGAGACTCCAATTCCAAAAAAAAACAAAAAATTAAAATGCAATAATAAAAAATGTAGTTAATAATTTACCCCAAGTTATATTTTGTATGTTTTATATGGAAAATCACTGCTACCGTTTCATATTAAGAAGCTGATTTTAAAATCTCTTCCTGATAAAAATCAACCTACCTGTTCAATTGTTTAACTCAGACTTAACAAGTGATCTGCAGAAATTCCTGTAAATGCTGACCTGGTAAGAATCATCATCCAAAAGGTTTAAGTATAACAGCTAATTGTCAGCAACACTGTTTCAGAAGTGATTTGACATTTGAAGAAATATATGCCTTTAACAGTACAATAGCATTTCATTATTAAGGGAAAACAAACATTCTAAAACATTTATATCTGGACTTTATAAAACCATTTTATTAGATTTCTATTTTTTCTGCCAGTGACAGACTTTTTCTTACCTGTGACAGAGCTTCAGTACTATGCAAATAAAATGGTCTGGAGAAAACAAAAACTGGCAAAACATAGTCATGTCTAGCCATTTCAGCAATTCTCATGGCTTCTCTAACTCAATAGTGAACAAATTTCAAAGCTTTTAAACCTGACTTCAATATTTTTTCCAAATGTATTGAAGGATAAAGTGCTTTGCTTTTTTCCCACAGTCACAGGAGCTGGTCATAGTGGAAAATTTCATCCTTTGGGCAATTACCTGTGTATGTCTCTGGATTTATCCTGTAATCATAATTGTAGCAGTCTGGATAGAGATAAAAGCTCCATAAACATTTTGGTCTCATTTCTAAAGCCATTGTGAGAGTACTGTTCATAAAACTCTTTCCAGCATTTTCAAATTCCTTTTGGGCCACTGTTTTCACTACTGTTTCTGACCAGTCAGGATGGTGGTTTCTAGTGAAGGCTAAGGAGTGGTTTTTATATATGATTCTGCTGCCCCAATTTCTATCGCACTGGGGTTTCCAACTTTCCCAGTTAATAACAAGTGCTTCTGATCTCCACTAAGGGACAGCTTTTGCAATGTCATTGGCAGTTTTCCTGAGATGTTTAGATAGGCTCACATTCTGGGGTATTCCTCAATTAAAAGATTTTCTATCTTGAGAGAAATAAGGGTAATACCCTAATTCATTTGGTTAAAATATGGGAACAGTGGATCTACTCTGAGTCTCTAAAGGATTTTATATAATGTTGTTTACTTGAATATCTATATCCACCTTTAAAAAATGGTTACAATACATTTCCTGCCCAGAAAATGTTGAAAACTGGTCCTTGATCACTGGAGGCATTGCTGGTTTGAGAGCTGCCTGAGTTAATAGGGTAAAAAGCTGCAGACTTCCTAACCAAATCACCCTTGGGTTACATGTGACTGGTTGTTTCCAGTATTATAGCAGTCTCCTTTAAAAAAATATTATAGACTTCCAGCAAGATGGCAACGGGGCAACCTGGTCTATAAAACCCTCTGCAAAGGAGAACACAGAGGGTCGCTGGCTCTCTCCCCAGGGGCTGCAGTCCCCAATGTCAGCAGCCTGCTCTTCACACGGAGCTTGGCCCATTGCCACCCCTGGGGCATTGCAGCGGTCTGGACAGCCACTGCAGCTGCAGATACAGCAGCCACCGGCACCGCTGCAGCCTCCATGGCGGCCATAGCGCATCACGCCACCCATGCCTGAGGCGATCCACGACTTCAGTCCTTGAAGGCCCTGCAGGCAAGATCTGCTGGAATTGCTGCCACCTCTGCTGCAACCTTGACATCCTGCCAGCAGTGGGTCTCCTCCCATGTGCCCTGAGGCAGGCTTCCATCTATCGGCTCCTGTCCAGCCCAAACCGCTCTGGGGTGAACAGCTGAGATAGCAACACCTGCTAGCAATTCAAGGTAACAACACCAAAATGGGAGAAACAAACTTGAAAAAGAGACATGGGCCAGATTTGAGTGGTGAATGGAGGGTGATGTGAACTGTCCTTCACAGCAGGCCAGGGGCGACTGACTCTAACTGCGAACTAATTTACCAGCTTGAAAAGAAAGCTATAAATCAGAGCTGAAAGGACATTGGACTTAAATGAAAAGTCTCAGAGTGTGCTCTATTGGTTCTATTAGTTTAATGACTTGATTCTATTCCTATTGTTCTGTTCCTTTTTTTTTCTCTTCCTTTTCTTCTCTTTTCTCCTCTCTGTAAACCATATCTTTGTATAGAGGAACAGCACACCAGTAAGGTGGTTGGTTAGCTTGTATGTTAGCATCATTGTATGTTTTATTTTATTTTTTGTATGGTAGCTGGTTAGTCTGTAGCCATGGTCTATTGTTTTTATCTGTTTCAGTTTAGGTCTCTTCTCTGTTTGTTGATACACTCGTCTGTGTGCCCCCTTACTCCTCTCTCTCTCCACCCCCCTCTTTCCCTGACAGTCTGCTCTATTCTCTTCCCTCTGCTAACCACATTTTATTTCAGGGAGTAAACCTACAGCCCCACTGCATGGACAGATTCCAGGGCAGTGGGAAGTGGGTTTCAGATTATCCATACACCACTCGGTGATTACCAGGACCTGCAGATAGACGTTGAATCACAGCTCCCCATTTAAGTAAATCTCAAAACTGCAAAAAAGGACCACCCCAACCCACAGTGCAACTCCAGAATTGAACAAAGAGGACATATATAAAGAATAGGAGATTGAACAAACCAAAGTAAAACCAATCTCTCTACCCCTGAATAAAAGAATTAAAGAAGATGGTGACATGGAGAGAAGGAAAAAGTAGGGAGGGGGAAAAAACACCACAAATGAAGAAAAACCAAAAGAAGAATACAGGTCTCACACAGACCCCTGGGAAATCAGACACTGAGGAAACAGATTCTAGAACACAAACAATGAAAAGCCCCCAGAATGACTGGTCACATGCAACAAACCCAAACATCAAGACATTAATAGAGAGAATTTTAAAAATTGAGGAGAGACAAGAGGAAAATACAAAAGAGCTCATGTCAGAAATAACAGCAGTAAAGAATACTGTGATGGAAATAAATAACAAACTAATAAGGATAGAAAGCAGAATTAGCCAAGCAGAAGAAAGAATCTCAGAGCTCGAAGACCAGAACTAACCCAAACTGTCAAAAGCACAGAAAAAAGCTCAAAAAGACAGAACAAAACCTTCAAGAGATGAATGATCATTTCAAGAGACCAAACCTAAGAGTAATTGGCCTTCCTGAGGCAGAGAAAGAAAAGAGGCCACATTGGAACAAGCATTTCATGAAACCATTCAAGAAAACTTCCCTCCTCTCATCAAGGATGAAAAAATTCAAACACAAGAGATTCAGAGAAACCCTGCAAGACAACAAATGAGAAGACCAACTCACAGACATATAATAATTTGCCTAAACAAAGTAGGTATAAAAGAAAAATTCCTAAAGGCTGCAAGAGAAAAAGGTCAGACTACATACCAGGGAAGACCAATTAGAATAGCAGCAGATTTATCTACAGAAACCCTCCAGGCTAGGAGAACTTGGAGCCCTATCTTCAAAGTTCTAAAAGATAAACAATTTCAACCAAGAATAACCTACCTAGCCAAGCTAAGCTTCATCAGTGAGGGAGAATTGAAATCTTTCCCAGATATTCAATCCCTAAGAACCTACGCTGCCACCAGACCACCTCTACAAGAAACACTTAAGAAAATATTGAACACAGAAGAAAAGAAAAAAGAACAACGTTCTTAGAGTACAAGCAAAAGATTAAAAACACACATGATCCAACTCTAAAACCAAAAGAAAGACACCACACAAGCAGGAAGAACAACAACACTGTAAGAACATTAGGATAGGGATCAACTCTCATATTTTAATAATTAGTTTGAATGTGAAGAGACTAAATGCACCACTAAAAAGACATAGAATGCAAAATGGATAAAATATCACCAGGCAACAATCTATTGCCTTCAAGAGACTTACCTCACTAAAAAGGACACTCACAGACTCAAAGTAAGAGGATGGGAAACAAATTTTCAGGTGAATGGAATACAAAAGAAAGGCAGAGTTGCGTTCTTAATCTCAGACAAAATACTCTTTAAGCTATCAAAAATTTAAAAAGATACAGAAGGCCACTACATAATGATAAAAGGTTCAATCCATCAACAAGAAATATCCATCCTAAACATATATGCACCAAACATAGGAGCACCAACTTTCATAAAGCAACTCCTAGGTAAACTAAAAAAAGATATCGAATCCAATACCATCATAGATGGGGACTTCAATACACCACTCACAACTCAAGACAGATCATCAGGACAAAAAATCAGCAACGAGATCCGAAACCTCAATGTGACTCTTGATCAAATGGACTTAGTTGATACTTACAGAACACTCCATCCAAAGACCACAGAATACACATTCTACTCATCACCACATGGAACGTACTCTAAGACTGACCACATACTTGGCCATAAATCAAGCATAAGCAAATTTAAAAGGACTGAAATTTTACCATGCACCGGTGTGGACCACAGTGTAAAAAAATTATTATTAACAACAACAAGTTCCTCCCAAAACCCACAAAGACATGGACACTAAACAGCATGATGCTAAACAACTCCTGGCTCAATGATGAAATCAAACCAGAGATTAAAAGTTACCTGGAAACAAATGAAAATGAAGAAACATCTTACCAAAACCTCTGGGACACCATGAAAGCTGTAGTAAGAGGGGAATTTATATTCCTACAAACACACATGAAGAAAATGGAAGGACCACAAATTAACAGCCTAAGAAGCCACCTAAAAAAGCTGGAAAAACAAGACCACAAAAACCTTACGCTCAGCAGAAAAATCCAGATCACCAAAACAAAAGCCCAAATCCAGGACATAGAAGACAAAAAGATAATACAAAAAAATCAGTGAAACAAAAAACTGGTTCTTTGAAAGGATAAACAAGATCGATGGTCCCCTAGGTAGACTGACCAAGAAAAAGAGAGAAAAAGCCCAAGTAAACACAATCAGAAACACAAAAGATGAAGTCACATCTGATCATGAAGAAATACAAAAGATCATTGGCGACTACTATGTACACTTGTATGGAAACAAACTTGAAAACCTTTCAGAAATGGAGGACTTTCTGTCATCACACAACCTGCCTAGGTTGAAACAAGAAGAAATTAAGACCCTAAATAGACCAATAGCAATCAAACACAACATCCTAGCGAACCAGATTCAACAACACATCTCAAAAATCATCCATCATGACCAAGTAGGCTTCATCCCTGGGATGGAAGGCTGGTTCAACTTTCATAAAACCATAAATGTAATTTAATACATGAACAGATGTCAAAACAAAAACCACATGATTATATCACTAGATGCAGAAAAAGTTTTGATAAAATCCAGCACCCCTTCTTGATAAAAACCCTCGGACAGCTAGGCATATGGGGAACATACCTCAAAATAGTAAAAGCCATCTGCAAGAAACCCACAGTCAGCATACTCCTAAACAGACAAAAACTGGAACCATTTCCCCTAAAAACTGGAACAAGACAAGGATGCCCACTCTCACCCCTCTGTTCAATATAGTATTGGAAGTCCTGGCTAGAGCAATCAGAGAAGAGAAGGCATTCAGGGATATTCAAATAGGAAAAGAGGAAGTCAAGCTATCTCTCTTTGCAGATGACATGATCGTGTACCTTGAAAACCCAAGAGAATCTGTCAAAAGCCTTCTTGCACTGATAAAGGACCTTGGCAAAGTCTCAGATATAAAATAAATGTGCAAAAGGCATTGCATTTTCTTTACATCAATAATAAACAAACAGAAACCCAAATAAAAAGCACAATTCCATTCATAATAGGCACCAAAAAAATGAAATACCTTGGCATCTTCCTAACCAGAAACGTGAAAGACCTCTACAATGAAAACTACAAAACACTACTCAAACAAATCAAAGATGACACAAGCAAGTGGAAATATATCCCATGCTCATGGATTGGAAGAATCAATATTGTGAAGATGTCCATCTTACCTAAGGCAATCTACAGATTTAATGCAATACCCATCAAATTACCAGCAATATTCTTCTCAGACCTAGAAAAAACAACACAGGAATTTATATGGAAACACAAACAACCAAGAATAGCCAGAACAATCCTCAGCAAAAAAAACCAAAGCAGTTGGTATCACATTACCAGACTTCAAACTTTACTATACAGCTACAATAATCAAAACAGCTTGGTATTGGTACAGGAACAGGCATACAGATCAATGGAATAGAATTGAGATTTCAGAAGCAAAACCTCAATTTCTCAACCAACTCATCTTCAACAAAGCCTCCACCATCTACCACTGTGGAAAGGAGAACCTGTTCAGTAAATGGGGCTGGGAAAACTGGCTGACCACATGGAGAAGATTGAAACAAGACCCCTATCTATCCCCATACACAAAAATTAACTCTAAATGGATCAGAGACCTAAATGTAAAACCTCAGATCATAAGAACCTTAGAAAATGAAGGACATACCCTCATGAAAATTGGAACTGGCATCCAATTCCTGAACAAATCTGAAACCCCCAGGCCATAAGAGATAAGATAGACAAATGGGACCTCATTAAACTGACAAGCTTCTGCAAAGCCAAAGAAACCATCAAGAGAGCAGGGAGACAACCTACAGACTGGGAAATAGTATTTGCCAATTCCAGGTCTGACAAAGGCTTAACATCTTGGATATACAAGGAACTCAAGTGTGCTGAAAAGAAAAAAACAAACAACCTCATTATAAAATGGGCAAAAGATGTGAACAGACACTTCTCAAAGGAAGACATCCAAGCAGCCAACAGACACATGAAAATATGTTCAACCTCACTAACCATCAGGGAGATGCAAATCAAAACCACACTGAGATACCACCTAACTCCAGTCAGAATGGCAATTATCAATAACTCAAAAAATAACAGTTGCTGGAGAGGGTGTGGCGAAAAGAGAATACTTCTACACTGTTGGTGGGAGTGCAAACTAGTGCAACCTCTGTGGAAAATAGTATGGTGATTCTTAAAAGCTCTAAATATTGACCTCCCATATGACCCCGCAATCCCCCTACTGGGAATATACCCTGAAGAACTTAAATCACTCCATAAAGAAGATACCTGCACACGTATGTTTATCGCAGCATTGTTCACAGTAGCAAGAACCTGGAAGCAACCATGCTGTCCATCAAAAGAGGACTGGATTAAAAAATATGGTACATATACACAATGGAATACTATGCAGCCATAAAAAAGAACAAAATCATGAATTTCACAGCAACCTGGATTGAACTAGAGTCTATAATACTGAGTGACCTCTCCCTGAAACAAAGATCTGAGTATCACATGTTCTCACTCATATAGTGGACG
>NW_007232662.1:0-12391 GCF_000164805.1 Carlito syrichta | reverse complement strand
AGTCACTGGGTCATCAAAGGGGAAACCATTATAGAGGAGATCTATTAAGTGGGACACCCATTAGAGAGGAGGAACAGCCACTGGCGCTCCCACTTGGAGGAGCACCAATCACTCCTCACTCATAAGTGAGGTGGATTGGTAAGTGGAACATCAATTATGGAGGAGATATAGTCACTGGGATAACCAACACAGTTGAAGTCCAGTCACTGGGGCACCCATCACACAACAGTGTCAGTCATTAGGGCACCCATCATAGAGGTGGGCATTTACTGGGGCACCAATCACAGAGGAAAGCCTGTAACTGTGACACACATCACACAAGAGGGACAGTCACAAATTAATGCTGCACAGATGAGGGTTAGTCGCTGAAATAGTTTGTCACTATGGCACCTAAAACAGTGGACGGACCATCACTGAGGCAGAAATCATGGAGAAGTGCAAGTCACTTAGACACCTATCACAAGGAAGGGCCAATGACTGGGAGACCCATCACACAGAAGGTCAGTCACGGGACATTCAGCACAAAAGAGGGTTAGTCACTGAGACATGCATTATTGAGGAGTCCCAGTAAGTGTGACATTCATCACAGATGAGACAAACTCACTTGGGCAACCAATATGGAGGGGTGCCAGTCATCTGGAACTGATCACAGAGGAGGTCCAGTCAATGGAGCACACATAATAGAGGAGGACTAGTCATTGTGGTACCTATTATGGAGGAAGTCCAGTCAATTAAGAACCAAAAAAAGTTAGGCCATCACTGGGGCACAACAACGCGAGAGACTCAGTTATAGCACACCAATCAAAGAAGGAGTTAGTCATTGGGGTACAGATTTTGGAGGAGGATCAGCCACTGGGCACCAGTCAAAAAGCAGACTCAGTCAATGTATCACCTATTATTAAAGAGGCCCAGTCACTGTGACACACATTACAGCAGAGGGCCAGTAACTGGGATATCCATTAGGGAAGAGTTCCAAAACCTGGGGCACACATCATAATGGAGGGTTAATCACTGGCATACAGCTCAAAAATTATGACAGTCACTGGGAAACCAATCACAGAGGAAGCCTGGTCACTGGGTCCCACATTATGGAGGAGGTCAAGTCGCTGGGCAACTCATTACAAAGGAGGACCAGGCAAAGGGGCATTAATTATGGAGGAGTACCAGTAAGTGTGACATTCATCACAGAGGATGGCTATATACTTGGGAAACAATTATGAAGAAGGACCTGTCACTGGGTACCTCAGCCACTGGTAAATCCATAATGGAGGAGGACCAGTCACTGGGACACAACAATGGAGAAGTTCCAGTAAGTGGGACACTGATCACAGAGGAAGACCAGCCACTGAGGTACTCATAATGAAGATGTGTGAGTCAATGGGCCACCCATAATGGTAGAGCACCATGCAGTGTTGACCCTCTAGTGAGGTGGACTAATCACTAGGACACCAGTTATAGAGGAGTGACAGTCTTTGTGATAGCCATCACGGATGAGGACAAGTCATTGGGTCATCCACTACACGGGAGGGTCTGTCACTAATATACACATCACAGAGAAGGAGCATGCACTGGGGCCTAAAGCAGGTCTAGTCATTGTGACAACCATCACAGAGTAGAGCCAGTCTCATAGTCACACATTAAAGATGAAGGCTAGACACTGGAACAGTTAACACAGAGGAGAGTTTGTCACTATAGCACAAATAACAGTGGAGGTCCTATCACTGGTACACCACTTCTGGAGAAGGGCTAGTCACTTAGATATCCATTACACATGAGGGAGAGTCTCTGGAGCAATCATCACCCAAGAGGGTCATTTATGGGGATAACTAGCACAAAGGAGGACTAGTCACTAAGGCACCCATTTTTGAAGAGGCTCAGTAAGTGGGATATTCATCACAGAGAAAGGATAGTTACCTGGACAACCATTTAGAAGGGACTGCAGTCACTAGGGCACCAATCACAAAATAGGTTCAGTCACTGGGGCAACTACAATGGAAGGGACTCAGTCACTGGGTCAATGCTCACAGAGAAGAGTCAGTCACTGGGACACCCATCACAAAGGAGAGCCAGATGTGGGGGCACCCAGCACAGAGGAGGGTTCCTAACTGTGGCATTCATGTTGGATGATGGCTAGTGACTGGGATACCAATAACAAAGGACGACCAGATGCGGGGTCACACATCACAAAGGAGGGCCAGTCACTGTGTCACTTATTACAGAAAAGTGCAAGTCATAGGGACATATAATATAGAGAAGAAAAAATCACAGGTGTACTCATTCCAGAGGTGGGTTATTTACTGGAGCATTCATTAAGGAGGAGGTCTGGTCACTGGAAATCCCATGATGACGAGTGCCAGGCACCATGACACCCATTTTGGAAACAGGTCAGTCAAAGGGGCACCCATCATGGAAAAAAACTTATCAATGGTAAACAGTCACAGAAGAGAACCAGTCAATGATGCACCCATCAAGGATGAGGGACAGTCACTTGATCCCTGATTACAGCATCAGTCCTGGAGGACAGATCACAGAGAAGAACCAGAGGAGGACAAGTCACTGGGACAGCTACCACAGAGGAGTAGTCACTTAGGCACCCATAACAGAAGCGGGACAGACACTGGGTCACCCATGATGCCAATAATGAAATAAGAAAAATAAAAGGCAGTCATTGGGCACAAATCAAAGGGGAAGGCAAGTCATTGGAGCACGCATTTTGGAGGAGGCCCAGTCACCAGGACACTTATCCTAGAGGAAAGCCAGTCAAAGGGGCACGCATTATGAAGGGCCCGGAAAGTGTAACTCACTTCACAGAGGAAGGTTAGTCACTGTGGAAACCATTACGGAGGAGGGTCAGTAACTGGGCACCCATTATAGAGGAAGCCAGTAGGTAGGTTAACAAGTCACAGAGAAGAGCCAGTAAATAACAGAGGAAGGTAGTCACTGTGACACAAATAAAAGTGGAGTCCCTGTCACTGTGGCACCTATCACAGAGGAGGACCGTCACTGAGGTACCATTCAAAGATGAGGGAAAGTCACTGGATCATTGATTAAAAAGAAGAGTCAGTATTGAAAGGTAGATCAGAGAGGAGAGTCAGTCAATGAGGAACAAAACACAGGGGGATGGTCACAATATTTCCTGTCAGAGGAGGCCTAGTCCCTGAAAAATATATCACAGGAGACAGCCAGTCACTGAGGAACCCATTACAGAGGAGAGTCAATCACAAAGGCATCACTCAAAGAGGAGAGCAAGTTACTGGGGCACCCAAAACAGAGAAGGTCTTGTTACTGCAGCAGCAATTAGAAGCATGGCCAATCACTGGGTCATTGATGACAGGGGTAGTCAGTCACTGGGATTCCCCTAATAAAGGAGTCCTGGTAACTGAGGCACCCATCACAGAGGAGGGTTAGTAACTGGGGTACCCATTTCAGAGCAATCCCGTCACTGAGGCACCTATAGTAGAGGTTGGGTAGTCACTGAAGTTCCCATCACAGAGGAGGGGCAGTCTCTGTGGCTCGGATTACAGAGGAGGGCTAGACACTTAGGCACCCATAATGGGAGAACCAGTAACTAGGACAGTAATTATGAATGAGGGTCAATAATGAGTGTCACTCACAAAGCATGGCCAGTCACTGGGACATTAATAAGAGATGAGGTTGAGTGATGGTGGCAATCATTTTGGAGGAGTGTCTGTCATTGGTCACCCAATGCAGATGTGGGCTAGTCACTGGGTATCCATTATGGGGGAGGGCCATTCACTGGAATGCCCATTACAGAGTAGAGTCAGTCACGGTGTCACCCATCATGGAGAAAAGAAACTGGGGGGAAGCGGCAAGATGGCGATGGGGCACCTGGTCTGTGAAGCCCTCTGCAAAGGAGATCTTCAGTGGGTCTCTGACTCTCGCCCTGGGGGGCTGCGGACCCCAACATCGCATCCTACTCTTCATACGGAGCTCGGGCGTTGTCACTGCTGGGGCATCACAACGGACTGGACAGTCACTGCGGTGCAAACGGTGCCACCGCCACGGCCTCCGTGACTGCCATAGCACATTAAAGCACCCGGGCCGGAGGCGATCCACTTCAAACCCCTTCAGGGAAGATCTGCTGGGATTGTTGCCACCTCTCCTGCAACCAAGACCTCCTGACTGCCTGCCATAAGTCTCCTGTTGTCTGCCCTGAGGCAGGCAGCCATCTTGTTCCTGTCCGGCCCCACCCCCTCTGGGGCGAGCAGCTGAGATAGCACCACCTGCTGGCGATTCAAGGTAACAACACCGAAACGGGAGAGACAAGCTTGATAAAGACATAGACTAGAGTGGTGAACGGAGGGTAATCTGAATTGTCCTTCACAGCAAACCAGGGGCAACTGATCCTAACTGCAAACTAATTTACCAGCTTGAAAAGAAAACTAGAAATCAGACCTGAAGGGACATTGGACTTAAACGAAATGTCTCAGAGTGTGCTTCATTGATTCTGTTAGTTTAATGACTTAATTCTATTCCTACTGTATTGTTCCCTTTTTTCTTTTTTCCTCTTCCTTTTCTTCTCTTTTCTTCTCTCTGTAAACCATATCTTCATATAGAGAAACAGCACACTAACAAGGTGGTTGGTTAACTTGTATGCTAGCATCACTATATGTTTTATTTTTATTTTCTATTTTTTGTATGAGAGTTGGTTCGTCTGTAGCTGTGGTCTATTGTTTTTATCTGTCTCAGTATAGGCTTCTCTCTCTATTTGTTGGCACACTCGTTTGTTTCCCCCCTTACTCCTCTATCTCTCCACTCCCCTCTTCAACCCACTATCTGCTCCATTCTCTCCCCTCTGCTAACCACATTTTATTTCAGGGAGTAAACCTACAGCCCCACTGCATGGACAGATTCCAAGGCAGTGGGAAGTGGGTTCCACATTATCCACACACCTGTCAGCGAATACCAGGACCTGCAGATAGATTTTGAATCACAGCGCCCCCCTTAAGTAAAGCTCAAAACTGCAAAAAGGACCACCTCCAACCTACAGTGCAACTCCAGAATTGAACAAAGTAAGAGGGCATACATAAAGAATAGGAGATTGAACAAACAGAAGTAAAACCAATCTCTTTACCCCTGAATAACAGAATTAAAGAAGACGGTGATGTGGAGGGAAGGAAAAAGTAGGGAGGGGGAAAAAACCGCACAAATGAAGAAAAACCAAAAGAAGAATATAGGTCTCACACGGACCCCTGGGAAATCAGACACTGAGAAAACAGATTCTGGAACACAAACAATGAAGAGCCCCCAGAATGACTGGTTACATGCAACAAACCCAGACATCAACACATTAATGGAGAGAATTAAAAAAAATTGAGGAGAGACAAGAGGAAAAGAGGAAGGAGCTGATGTCAGAAATGACAGCAGTAAAGAATACTGTGATGGAAATGAACAACAGACTAATAAGCATGGAAAGCAGAATCAGCCAAGCAGAAGAAAGAATCTCAGAGCTCAAAGACCAAAACACAGAACTAACCCAAACTATCAAAAGCATAGAAAAGAAGCTCAAAAAGACAGAACAAAACCTGCAAGAGATGAATGATCACTTCAAGAGACCAAACCTAAGAGCAATTGGAATCCTGAGGCAGAGAGAGAAACAGAAGCCACACTGGGACAAACATTTTATGAAATCATTCAAGAAAACTTCCCTCATCTCATCAAGGATGAAAAAATTCAAACACAAGAGACTCAGAGAACCCCTGCAAGACAAAAAATGAGAAGACCAACTCCCAGACACATAATAATTAGCCTAAACAAAGTAGCTATAAAAGGAAAAATCCTAAAGGCAGCAAGAGAAAAAGGCCAAACTACCTACCAGGGAAAATCAATTAGAATAGCAGCAGATTTATCCACAGAAACCCTTCAGGCCAGGAGAGCCTGGAGCCCTATCTTCAAAGTTCTAAAAGATAAACAATTTCAACCAAGAATAACCTACCCAGCCAAACTAAGCTTCATTAGTGAGGGAGATAAAAGAACAACAGCATTCTTCACAAGAGTACAGGCAAAAGATTAAAAACACACAGGAACCAACTCCAAAACCCAAAGAAAGACAACAAACAAACAGGAACAACTCTCTAAGAACCTTATGACAGGGATCAATTCTTGCATTTCAATTATTAGCCTGAATATGAATGGACTAAATGCACCACTGAAAAGACATAGAATGTCAAAATGGATAAAATATCATCAGGCAACAATCTATTGCCTTCAAGAGACTCACCTCACTAGAAAGGACACCCACAGACTCAAAGTAAGAGGATGGGAAACAAACTTTCAGGTGAACGGAATACAAAAGAAAGGAGGAGTAGCGATCTTAATTTCAGACAAAATACCCTTCAAGCTATTAAAAATAAAAAAATATAAAAGGCCATTACATAATGATAAAAGGCGCAATCCATCAACAAGAAATATCTATCCTAAACATATATGCACCCAACATAAGTGCGCCAACTTTCATAAAGCAACTTCTTGGAAAACTAAAGAAAGATATTGACTCTAACACTATCATAACTGGGGACTTTAATACCCCACTCACAACCCTAGACAGATCATCAGGACAAAAAATCAGCAAGGAGATCCAGAACCTCAATGTGACTTTGGACCAAATGGATTTAATTGATACCTACAGAACACTCCATCCAAAGACCACAGAATACACATTCTACTCATCACCACATGAAACATATTCTAAGATCAACCACATACTCGGCCATAAATCAAGCATAAGCAAATTTAAAATGACCGAAATTCTACCATGCACCTTCTCGGACCACAGTGGAATAAAAATATACATTGACACCAATGAAGTCCCCCCAAAACCCACAAAGACATGGACACTAAACAGCATGATGCTAAACAACTACTGGGTCAAAGACGAAATCAAAACAGATCAAAAGATACCAGGAAACAAATGAAAATGAAGAAACATCTTACCAAAATCTCTGGGATGCCCTGAAAGCTATAGTAAGAGGGAAATTTATATCCCTACAAACACACATGAAGAAAATGGAAGGAACAGAAATTAACAACCTAACAAGCCACCTAAAGAAGCTGAAAAAGCAAGACCACAAAAACCCTAATTTCAGCAGAAGAATCCAGATCACCAAAATAAAAGCCCAAATCCAGGCCATAGAAGACAAAAAGATAATACAAAAAAACAATGAAACAAAAAGCTGGTTCTTTGAAAGGATAAACAAGATGGATGGTCCCCTAACTAGAATGACCAAGAAAAAATGAGAAAAAAACCAAATAAGCACAATCAGAAACACAAAAGATGAAGTCACAGCTGACCCTGAAGAAATACAAAAGATCATTAGAGACTACTACGTACACTTGTATGGAAACAAACTTAAAAACCTTAAGGAAATGGAGGACTTTCTGACATCACACAACCTACCTAGGTTGGAACAAGAAGAAATTGAGACCCTAAGTAGACCAATAAAAATCAAGGAAATTGACTATGTAATAAGAAAACTTCCTACAAAAAAAGCCCTGGTCCAGATGGCTATCCAGCAGAATTCTACAAGACATTTAAGGAGGAGCTGATATCAATCCTACTGAAGGTATTCCCGGCGATTGAAAAAGATGGAACTCTCCACAAATAATTTTACGAACCCAACATCACATTGATACCCAAGCCAGGTGAAGATCCAACAAAGAAAGAGAACTGCAGGCCATTATCTTTGATGAACATAGATGTTAAAATTCTCAGCAAGATCCTAGCAAACCGGATTCAGCAATACATCTCAAAAATCATCCACCATGACCAAGTAGGCTTCATTCCTGGGATGCAAGGCTGGTTCAACATTCGTAAAACCATAAATGTAATTAAATACATCAACAGATGCCAAAACAAAACCCACATGATCATATCATTAGATGCAGAAAAAGCTTTTGATAAAATCCAGCACCCCTTCTTGATAAAAACCCTTGAACATCTAGGCATATGGGGAACATACCTCAAAATAGTAAAAGCCATCTATGAGAAACCCACAGCCAGCAATCTCCTAAATGGACAAAAATTGGAACCAATTCCCCTGAAAACTGGAACTAGACAAGGATGCCCACTCTCACCCCTCCTGTTCAACATAGTATTGGAAGTCCTGGCTAGAGCTATCAGAGAAGAGGAGGCAATTAGAGGTATCCAAATAGGAAAAGAGGAAGTCAAGTTATCTCTCTTTGCAGATGATATGATTGTGTACCTTGAAAACCCAAGAGAATCTGTCAAAAGCCTCCTTACACTGATAAAGGCCTTTGGCAATGTCTCAGGATACAAAATATATGTACAAAAGACAATCGCATTTCTCTACACCAATAATAAACAAACAGAAACCCAAATAAAAAACACAATTCCATTCACAATAGCCACAAAAAAATGAAATACCTTGGCATCTTCCTAACCAGAGACGTGAAAGACCTTTACAATGAAAATTACAAAACACTGCTCAAAGAAATCAAAGAGGACACGAACAAGTGGAGAAATATCCCATGCTCATGGATTGGAAGAATCAACATTGTGAAGATGTCCATCTTACCTAAGGCAATCTACAAATTCAATGCAATACCCATTAAATTGTCAACACATTCTTCTCAGACCTAGAAAAAACAACACAGAAATTCATATGGAAACACAAAGGTCCAAGAATAGCCAGAACAATCCTCAGTAAAAAAAAAAAAAAACAAAAAACAAAGCAGGTGGTATCACAATACCAGACTTCAAACTTTAATATAAAGCTACAATCACCAAAACAGCTTGGTATTGGTACAGGAACAGGCATATAGATCAATGGAATAGAATTGAGATTTCAGAAGCAAAACCTCTATTTCTCAACCAACTCATCTTTGACAAAGCCCCCACCACCTACCACTGGGTAGAGGAGAACCTATTCAGTAAATGGTGCTGGGAACACTGGCTGACCACATGCAGAAGATTGAAACAGGACCCCTATCTATCCCCATGCACAAAGGTTAACTCCAAATGGATCAGAGACCTAAATGTAAAACCTCAAGCCATAAGAACCTTAGAAAAGGAAGGAAATACCCTCATGGAAATCGGAACTGGCATCCAATTCCTGAACAAAACCTGAAACCCACAGGTCATAAGAGAGAAGATAGGCAAGTTGGACCTTATTAAACTGACAAGCTTCTGCAAAGCCAAAGAAACCATCAAGGGTGCAGGGAGACAGCCTACAGACTGGGAAAAAGTATTTGCCACTCTAGGTCTGACAAAGGCTTAACATCCTGGATCTACAAGTAACTGAAACGTACTGAAAAGAAGAAAACAAACAACCCCATTATAAAATGGGCAAAAGATATGAACAGACACTTCACAAAAGAAGACATCTGAGCAGTCCACAAACACATGAAGAAATGTTCAACCTCACTAATCATCAGGGAGATGCAAATCAAAACCACACTGAGATACCACCTAACTCCAGTCAGAATGGCAATTATCAGCAACTCAAAAAATAACAGCTGCTGGAGAGGGTGTGATGAAAAGGGAACACTTCTACACTGTTGGTGGGAGTGTAAACTAGTGCAACCTCTGTGGAAAGCAGTGTGGCGATTCCTAAAAGCTTTAAAAATCAACCTTCCATATGACCCCATAATTCCCCTACGGGGGATATACCCTGAAGAACTCAAATCACTCTATAAAAAAGATACCTGCACACGTGTGCTTATCGCAGCATTGTTCACAATAGCAAGAACCTGGAAACAACCATGCTGCCCATCAAAGGAGGACTGGATTTTAAAAATGTGGTACATATACACGATGGAATACTACACAGCCATAAAAAAGAACAAAATCATGAATTTTGCAGCAACCTGGATGGAACTAGAGTCTATAATACTGAGTGACTTCTCACAGAAACAAAGATATGAGTGTCACATGTTCTCACTCGTGTAATGGACCTTGAACATCCAATGTAATGCTATAAGAAAATGACTGACGGTACTGGGAAACTATGGGGGGGATGGAATTAACAGTAGCAAATATCTCTCTGGGGATGGGAAAACACCTCTTATCAACAGGGTGCCTGAATGAAATGTAATTGTATACCTAACCCTTAACTGTACCCCACAAAACCATAATAAAAATATTGATTAATAAAAAAAAGAAAAAAGAAAAAAAAACCAAGAAAAAAAAAGAAAAGTAACTGTGGCAGAATCACAGAAGACAACCAGTCACCATGATATCCATAACATTGAAAGACCAGTCACTAGGGCCCCATCACAGAGAAGAATTAGTCACTATGGCATTCATAACAGAGGCGGCCTGCCACAGGGAAATTCTTAACAGTGGAGGGCCAGTAACTTCAGTACCCATGACAGAGGAGGCAAGTTACTGGGGTACACATCACAGATGAAGGTCAGTCACAGGGTCACTGATTACAGAGGAGAGTCACTTACTAAAGTATTGATCATCCAGGGGGATAAGTCAATGTGATATCAAACACATAGGAGGGACAGTTGCTAAGGCAGCCATCATAAAGGACAACCAGACACTGAGGCAGCCATCGCAGAGAAGCTCTGTCAATGGAATAGCTATCACAAAAGAGAGTCAGTCACTGTAGTATCCATTAGAGAGGAGGGCTAGTCTCTTGGGAGCCAATCACAGAGGAACCTCGGTCACTGGAACACGCCTAACGCAAGTCAGGTAATCTCCCAGACACCAATCTCAGAGGAGGAGCAGTTTCTGAGGAACCCATTTCAGAGGAGGACTATACCCTGAGACACCTATCATGGAAGAGATCTTGTAACTAGAGCACCCATTATGGAAGAGGGTCAATCATAGGGCACACATCACAGATGAAGACCAATCACTATGGTGACCATCACAGAGGACACGAGTCACTGCAGCATCCATTTTGGAGGAGGGTCAGTCACTGGGACAACCATCAGAAGTTAGATAGTTACTGAAGCACACATTAGGACTGGGAATTCTATTACAGAAAAGGGCCTGTCTCTTGGACTCTAATTATGCAAATGTTCCTGTCACTGAGGCACCAATCACACAAGAAGTATAATCATTGAAGGACCCATCACAGAAGAGAGCCATTCACTGGGAATAGTAAGTCACTGGTGTGCTCACTGCAAAGGACGGTCTTTCAGTGAATCACCCATAATGGAGCACAGACTGTAATTTGGGCATCCACTATAAAAGATGGCCAATCACTGCAGCACCATTCACAGAGGAAGGCGAGTTACTGTGGCATTCTCTTTGAAGGAAGGCCAGGCACTGGTACACACATCACAGAGGTGAGCTGGTCACTGCATACCCATTATTAAGGGGGCCAAATCACTGGAACTCCCATGGCAGAGGAGGGCCAATCACTAGCACGTGTATTATGGAGGACCAGTCACTGAGGTACACAGCAAAATGTAGAGTCAGTCACTGGTGCATCACTCACAGAGGAGATTCAGTCACTGTGGCACCAAAAAGAAAGGAGGTCACTCATGGGGACACTCATAACAGTGAAGGGTTAGTAACTGGTGCATCCATTCACAGAGAAGATCTATCACGGGGGTAATAACCCCAGACGAGGGCCAGTCACTGAGTCAAAAATTACATAGGACAATCACACAGTTAAGCATTGACCATAGAGGAGGGTCAATCAATGAGGCAACGAACACAGAAGTAAGATGGTTAGTGAGGCATCCATCACAGAGTAAAGCCAGTGAATAGAACAACTGTCACAGAAGAGGACCAGTCACTGGGGCAACAATCACAGAGCAGGTCCAATCACTGCGCACCCATTACAGAAGAGAGATAGTCATGTGGGCACACATAACATGATAGTCAATCACTGGAGCATCCATCACTGAAATAGACCAACCAATTATGGACCCATAAAAAGATGGCAAGCCAACGGGGTACATATAATCGGAGAGGGCCAATCACTGGGACACACATCACAGAAGAAAGTTACATACTTGGACACCTAACAGAGAGAAGATACAATCTCTTGGAAACCCATCACAGAGGAGAGACAGTAGCTGGGCACTTATCACAAAGCATAGAAAGTGGGGCAGCCATCACAGCTGAAAGTCAGTCATTGAAGCATCCTTCATAGAGAAAGGCTAGTCACTGGACACCCATTTGGAGGAGGAGCTCAGTAATTGGGGATCTGATCACAGAAGAGGGCCAGTTATTGGGGGAGCCATCACAGAGTAGTCATAGTCAGTGTTGTACCCATTACAGAGAAGAGCTAGTTACTGGGACACTTATCACAAGATAGGAACAATCACTGAAGCACATATCATAGAAAAGGGGCAGTCACTGAGGCACACCGCACAGAGGAGGGCCAGTCACTGGGGCACACATTTTAAGGCTGTCCAGTCACTGGGACAATCAACACAGAATAGTACT
>NW_007232661.1:195337-223734 GCF_000164805.1 Carlito syrichta | reverse complement strand
AAAAAAGATACCTGCACACGTATGTATATCGCAGCATTGTTCACAAATAGCAAGAACCTGGAAACAATCATGCTGCCCATCAAAAGAGGACTGGATTAAAAAAATGTGGTACATATACACGATGGAATACTACGCAGCCATAAAAAAGAACAAAATCATGAATTTTGCAGCAACCTGGATGGAACTAGAGTCTATAATACTGAGTGACCTCACACAGAAACAAAGATCAGAATATCACATGTTCTCACTCATATAATGGACCTTGAACATCCAATGTAATACTATAACAAAATGACTGACGGTACTGGGAAACTATGGGGGGGAGGGGGAGGGGATTAACAGTAGCAAATATCTGTCTGGGGCTGGGAAAACACCTCTTATCAACAGGGTGTCTGAATGAAACGTAATTGTACACCTAACCCTTAACTGTACCCCACAAAACTATAATAAAAATACTGATTAATTATTAAAAAAAAAAAAGTTTTGCTAAAATATCTTATTATTCCTATATTTTGGGCATCCATGAAATTGGGATAACAGAATCAACCCGGAAGAGAGGTAAAAATTCCAAGACTGCTGTCCAATACAGCATCCGTTAGTTAGTGTGGCTATTTAAGTCTAAATAACTTTAAAGAAAATTAAAAATTCAGTTCCTCAGTCACATTAGCCATATCTCATGTAAAATCATCACAAGTGGCTAGCGACCATTGTATTAGACAGCATGGATACAGGACATTCCACTTCATCACAGACTATTCTATTGGCTGACATTGATCTAAGGAATAAAGCAAATAAAGTACTTATCATATAACATCCTCACAATTTATAATTATACTAGTATCAACGGTATGATCTACCGAGGTCTACTGACCACATAGTTTGGCAAAGATAAAGAGTAGATGTTCAACACATGTGATATTGAGTGGAACAGGAGCAACCAGGACCACCCCACTAAGTAGCTAATCACTACTCATGGGTTCCAAATTAATGTTCCTTTACTCTCTCCCATTCAAATTCCTCATGCTTCAGGGCCCTCCTCCCATTCTTTGTTCACAAACTGAGCTCCCCTAAGTGAGTAATGAAAAATACTTGGTAGTGAGTAGAATACCACTTCCTTATCAAGTGGCCACTGCAGACATTACTAAGTGATCACAGCCCAGAGCCCAGAAGAGGCCTCAAAACACTTTCAGCACAGCTTTGGAGCAAGCAAATGGTTATCAGATGATGACACTGGCATAAGAGATATTACCTTCATCTTCCCAGAGTGTTGTTGAAAGACCACCATAGAACACTGCAGTCAGAAAGAAAGCTCTCTCTCCATATGCTATAGCGATGCCATGGGAAAACCTCTGACTATCAACTGCAAGAGTCTGGGGCCCAGAGTATATTAATAATCTGAGGAGAATTTTTACAGCAGGTGTCTTGAGGGGACTTGACTATTTGAGATATACTGTACATTGCAGATAGATGCACGCAGTCAATGTTCAATTATTATTTGTTGATGAGGACTTGTTGAGTTGTGTTCAACTAGTGCTTGTTTAGATGTAATTAAATTGGAAAGTGGATTTTTCTAATTATAAAATTAGAACTACATTATAGTCACACAGTCCTTTGTTTTCAGAAGGCCTTAATATATATTGTTCAGTTTAATTTTCACAGGGAATTACAATATGGGCATGCTATTTAGATATAATTATTAGTATAGAGGCAATTATCTTTGGGATTGAGTCTCTATAAGTGTAGTGGTGGAGTGTGAACTCTGTTCTCCAGCTTGCTGCTTTCACTCCCAGCTGTACCTCTCAGTGGTTGCATAACTGTAGGCAAGTTATTTAACTTCTCTTTACTTAAGGTTCCTCATCTGCACAATGTGGAAAAAAACAGTACCTACTTCATTGTGTTGTTATGAGGATGAACTGGATTCTTATATGTGAAATGCATAGAGCAGGGCCTGGCACATGGGAAGCATTCATATGTTATTATCAGCTGTCCTCATTTTTTTTTTTAACAGAGGTGAAAACTGAGATTCAAGAGGGTCAGTTTCATCCTGAGTTACTCTGCCAGTAAATGTCCTCATTAGAATAAAAAGCCATTAGTAAAAGCAAAGGGGAGAAGCTGTAAGACAAAGGTGTTGGTTTCTACTGCAAGAATCACAGGTAACTAAATTGAGGTTAATAAGTCCTTGCCAGCCTGCCACATGAGGTGTTGATGAGGTTTCAACAAACTGACAGATATGCAGTCTTTGGAAACTGACCTACAATGCAGTGGTCATATTGTTCTGCTGGGGAGGGAGGAGCTTGGGGATTGGGGTGTGGATGGGGTCTGGGGCTTGGGAGAAAGGAAGGAGAGGCAGAGACCAGCAGTTGACGTCCCGTCAGCAAGAGGAGGCGGCAGTTTGGATTCACCACAGAGCCCAGGCAGGTGGTGAGAAAACGGCAGCTGCCCTCCCTCTCCTCCTGGTCTTGGAACATCTCACATTATTTGCCATTGTCCGTATGTCTGTGCAAAAGTGTCCTTGTCACTGGGAAACTCCTTCAGCTTCCTGTGCTACCAGCAGGAAAATAGGAGTTTCCCAAAGGGCTCTATTCAGAAGCCAAACTCATAAATGTATTCCTGATGGGACAACTGGTGTCTTAGGCAACTGAGTAACCTCAAAATCACCTCCAAGGATGAGCTCTGAGTCTGCAAAACTGGTTCCTTCCCCACCAGAACTCTACGAGATACATGGAAAAGAGATGTTTTGTTCTGTCCGGGAACTATGGAAGCCAAGATTAGGGAAGTGACTTCCCTAGTGACACGTGGCTCATCCTCAGTGTGGGGTCTTTGGCTCCTAAGATGTGACTCCCAGCCACACACAGGGGTGCCTGCTGATCAGAGCCCCTCACACCTCCTTCCCCACCCTTAACCGTCACAGGATGCCAGTCTGAGGCACCAGAGTCAGAGGAGCAATCAGGGACCAGGATCCTTTAGTGTGAGATTTAATGCACTTCCTAGGAAAGCAAACCATCTCAATGAGTTTCTCAGCCACATGTCCCTAGAACAGCAACATAACATGTATAACCTCTTATCTTTTTCTTTTCTACTCTTCTCCTTGTGGACACTGGTGACAGCTCCATCTGCATTTCTCCCTCTTTCATAAGTTCAACAGAAGAGACTTCAGAGATTTCTGGTTGGGAAGCCTGGTCTGTACCACAGAAACAGTACCCCCAACAAGGCTGTCAAGAAGCAGGTTTGTGGCTAAGAATATGGGCTTGGAGGTAAGACAGAATCCGGTGTGAATACAATTTTGCTACAAATTCTTAGCATGTATTTATTGTTTCCAGATTTCAGGATTATTTTCTGTAAACTAGAGATAAGAATAGTGTCCATGTCATGAATGTATAGGCTTAGAGGAGGATATCTATAAACTGCTATCACAGAACTTTCATTTTTAGCAAGTTGGCAGATAACATAGCTTTGATTCTCCTGGGAGGAGGGTGGTGGAGGGGATTTGACATTCTGTATAAAATGTAAAGATATTTTTAATTGCATATCTGTACTTAATGGAAAAAGTTCCTAAAAATCAGAAGGTAAAATAAGACCTAATATTGCAGCTGTCCTGAAACAAGGATAGGTTTTCCCAAATAGCTTGAATTTTCAACAGCGACTTGGATATAGAGTATGAATCCTTAAGCTCACATTAGACAAAGAATGGGAACCAAGATTCCAGGCTGACTAAATTGAGACCCTCAAAGGGTTGAGGCCCTAAGTAAATGGTTAGAATAACAAGAAATCTTCCTTCCCACCAAGGATATCAGCAAGGAACTTTGCCTGCCTTCCTCTGGACTCTTGGAGGTTAAAAAAAAAAATTTCCTCTGATTGTTTGTAACCATGATCCAGACCTCATTCGGATTTGATATTTACATTTATTATATCTGTTCAGAAAATTAGCACAAAGAGATCCCTGGCTGGAATACCCCTAGAGCTTCCAGCAAAAGAAAAGCAAATTCTATGTTAATGGACATAGCCTCAACCCAAGCTACACAGGATTCCTACAAAGTTCTGCCATATTTGTGCTCCAGTATAAAATACATAAAGAAACAAGATACTTTGAGAGAGACAGCAGACAGTATCCATGGTAAGACAAGAGTCCCCCATGCTTCAGAGAATAGGACTATCAGATGGAGAAACAAGGTACATCAGAAACACATAAAGACATATAAGAAAAGGGTAAGACACCATTAATAAAGTTTTAGCACTGCAGCTGGCATGTAATAAGCATTTTAGTGCTTGGGTTTTGTTTTAGTTGATTCAAGGAGGAAGGGAAAATAAATCTGAAACGCAACCTCTGTGCTGATCACTACTAATTTTCAGAAACAGTATTTTCAGGCTGAGAAGTATGAGACCAGGTCTGGAGAGATGGGAGGACCCATGGACAGAGGTTCCAAGACACTCTAGTCTCATTCTGACTTCTCAACAGACTACCCAAGTGACCATATGGAAATTGATCCCCTTCATAATGGATCACAAATCTGACTTCCCAAGGCTGAGATGAAGAGTACAGTTTTGAGAGCATTCTAAATGCGGCAATGAAATTAATCACCCCACATAATATTTTTAAAAGCAGTTGCCAGACAGAGACATAAAGTCACTGAGGTCAGAGTGTAGGGCTATCATTTTGATGCACAGTTTCCAAAGGTCAGTCTACTCTGACTTTAGAACACAATATTTTCTATAAAATCACAATATATCAAGGCTGTATTGCAAAGAATCTGGGATTCTTCAGACGGAAAACCTGGAACTCAGCTGGAGAGCTTAGGGAACTCTGAGAAGTGAGGGGATACAAGGACTCCCCCTGCTGGGGTGGAATGGAATGTCAATCAATCCCTTCTCCCTCTGTTCAGTATTTAATTCTGCACAATGTAGTCGGTTGCCAAGCCTTGGATCATACTGTTTAGAGTCATACCTGACTGTAGTCAATGAGTAAATAAATAAATAGCTGACCACCAATAAGTAAATAAGAAAAACTTGTTTTCTACAGGATGCAAAATTTTAAAAAGAACATCATTTTTTGTTAAAATACTCAGCTCATTTCACTCCTATGCAAGGGATGGAAAGCAGGTCTGGGTATACCTTGAGTAATAGACTGAACTCTGCAGGGTGTTGGTCTCAGGGTCTATCCTGGTGCAACACAAGTTTAATGTGGGGTTCAAGTACCTTGGCACAGTATAGACTCCCTCCTCATCATGGCCAAGCACAGGCATTCTATGCTGGGATATTCCTTGCAGTGCTATCTTGGATAATATAGTCTAACATCTTGATTATTAGGAATCAAGTTGTGAGGTATTAAGAATATCCTTTGGATTAAGATGGCAATCAGCCTTCTCCTATCAATGTCTTTTTGCTAGGAATAGCCCAGCCTGCCTACCCACATCAATCTGTATTAGTCTAAGGATCATCCTAAGATGTGTGTATTTCACTGTCAGTACTCCCAATCCGATAGCCAATTTGTCTAAGTGACAGCCGCTGCCGCTCTGCAGACGTGGAAGCTGCTGAGGTTGAACTCAGCTACACCGGCTGGCAGGGTGGTCCCCTTGGCATGGCAGATAACAGGGCTCATTCTGAAAGGCAGCAGCACCTCCTTTTCATTCCACTCCAATGTGGTGTCATAAAAAGTGTCCTGGTTTAGAAATCGGGAAGATGCAACTTTGTGCCTTGGCTTTGAGGCATACCAGCTTTGGTACTTTGGACAACTATCTCAGTTTCCTTACCTGTAAAATGGTGATGTCCACTTCTCCCAACTGTTGTGAGAACCAAGTTATTTAGTGCAGTACTTAGCATATAGTAGTAGATAGACAGTCAGACTTAGCTTCTTTTTCATCCTTGGGGGCAGGGGCAGTGAATGTCATGGATCTAACCACAAAACTCAAATAGAACTAAGATTTTAAGGCAGGAGGGGACTCCTTGGGAAGGGAGGGAGGATGAAAACCTGCATCTCTTAATTCCCAGGTAGGAGAGTTCACTGCAACTTGAAACCTGGGCAACCCAACTATCTCTAGATGCGTCAATGAAGCAGAGCCAGAGAGACACCTTCAGCATCTATGATAGCCAACATACAACATTATCTTTAACTTGTATTAAAAGGCCCCTATTCTGAAGGAGTAATTAGGGAGAGACTTATGAGCAAGGTGATCTACACAGTGATAGTCCAGGGATACCAAAGCTCCAGAAGGGTTGGGAATCGGAGAGTTGGGACATAGAAAAAAATCTCAGTGGATGTGATTTGCTTGTTATAGACATCACAGCAACTGCATTCATTCAACTAATCAGTGACATAGGTTAGCTCTACAAGTGTCATATGTTGCCTGTCCTGAAAGTGAATCTGAATGATTTAGTGAGTCATTCACTCAACAAATAGTTACTAAGCACTCTCTCTGTGCCAGGCAATGTACCAGGAGCAAGGAGCATCAGGGGGGCAAGGTTCTAGCTTTCATGAAGCAAAGAAACTAAACAAATAATATCAGACAGTGGTAAGTTTCATAAAGAAAATACACAGGGTTATGAATTGTTCCCAGGATAAGGGAAGGGTTATTTTGATAGTGGCCTGTAAAGTTCTCTCTAGGGTAGTGATTTTGAGAGAAATGAAGGATAAAAAGAATCTGGGTGCAGGAACTGGTGGCTCACACCTGTCATTCCAGTACTTTAGGAGGTGAGGCAGGAGGATTGCTTGAGCCAAGGAGTTTGAGAACTTGACTCTACAAAAAGTCAAAAAATTAGCCTGGCATGGTGGTCCCAGCTACTCAGGAAGCTGAGGTAGAAGGGTTGCCTGAGCCCAGGAGCTGTAAGCGTGCTACTGTACTCTAACCTGGGTGACAGAGTGAGACCCTGACTCAAAAAAATAAAAATAGGAAGACTCTGGGGCAAAAAAAAAAAAAAAAAAATGGTACAGGCAGAAGGACTAACAAGCGCAAAGTCCCCGAGGCTTGGTTTGTTTAAGGAATGGAAAGAATGCCAGAATAACTACCTGCCTAGAACAGAGTAAGTGAGAGGAAAGTGCTAAGAGTTGAGCTTAGAGCTGTGGGAGTCATATTTTGTATTGTGACAATGTTTGAATTTTAATTAATTGAAATAGGGACTTGGGAAGGTTTGAATCAGGGGACGACACTTTAGGAGAGAGATGTTGGGACATTTAGCCTGCCCCTGCCCTCAATTTTGTAAACATCCCTGTTCTACTCCTAGATGCTGCGTGCCCCCAGGTGCACATGGTTGTTAGACTGTCCTCCTCCTATTCTCCTGTTCTTCTCCTTAGCTAAGAGGGGGGGCCAGGCCAAAGCTCCTATGCCTTGACCTTTTGCCCATGACTCCATTTGTCCTTCTGACTTTAGGCTTTTGCTTTGACAAAATCCTTTCCTCATACCAGGTTTCAGTATCCCCCAACTTTCCAGCCCACTTTCTATTTTCCTAGGAGCTCAGGCCCTCTTCTCTTCCTGTTTCCCAAACATTGCTGGTGTCAGAACTCCTTAATTACAGAGAAGCAAGAGGCAGAGATTTATGGATTTAAAACCAGCATCAGGACAGGCGCAGTGTCTCAAGCCTGTAATCCCAGCATTTTGGGAGGCCGAAGCATGAGCATTGCTTGAGCTCGGGGTTCGAAACCAGCCTGGGCAACTTGACAAGATCTTGTCTCTACAATAAATCAAAAAAATAAGGCAAGCTACTTGAAAGGTTAAGGCAGAAGGACAACCTGAACCCAGTAGGTCAAGGCTGCAGTGGCTGTGAGTGTGTCACTGTACTCCAGCCTGGGTGACAAAGTGAGACTCCAACTCAGAAAAAAAAAAACAACCAACATCAGGGGTCAGGAGTCCCAGGTCCTACCTCTGCTGCATCAGGAATTGTTACTTCACCCCTGTGCTCCTTTCTGAAGTCTCTAAACTGTCCATGGTCATAGGTCCCTTTTAACTTGGATTTCTAATCTGGAGTTTGGCTAGTCTGAGAAAAATAGAAAAAAAGCTAAGAAGTAAGAAACAGATATGCTATATGTTTGAGAGCAAATGACTCTGTAGTTTAGATTTAAAACCACTCTTTTTGGTTTTGAAACCCCACAAAACCTCTCTCCAGCCCCTGAGCTTTTGGCTTCAGTAGGCGTATGTTTGTAACACACATATGTCTTCCAGGGAACAACATGAATGTCAGTGTCACTTAACTGGAGACTTGCCTGGTGTTTGTATTTGAAATGCAAGACTTGGAACTAGCTAGTCTCAAATGTAGACTAGCCAAAGCATGAAATCTTTCTTCCGGACTCTTTTTTCTCACAAGTTAACATTTTACATGAGGAATGTATGTTCATTATTCAGGAACTCTATAGATGCATAATATAGAATTGAAAGTCTCTCATAATTTTCCTTTGATAACCACAGTAAAAAAGGTACATATAATTTCTTTCAATTAATTATCATACATAAATGTACTAAAATGATTTTTAATGTTTGTGGTTGTCTAAGTAATAGCCTTCCAAAATATATCCACATTCCAATGTTACCTTACTTGGAAAAAGGGCCTTTGCAGATGTGACTAAATGAAGAATCTTAATCTTAAGATTCTTAATAATCTCTTGAAGAGATTATTCTGGATTATCCAGGTAGGTCTTAAATGTATTCACACATTTAAGAGGAAGGCAGAGGGATATTTTATACACACAGAGAAGGCCATAGGAAGACGAAGCAGAGAGAAATTGGAAGAGGCTGGCTTTGAGGATGGGAATGATGTGGCCAACAGCCAAGGAATGCCAGCAGCTACCAGAGGCTAGAAAAGTCAAGGAATGGATTCTAACCTAGAGCCTCTAAAAGGGAGCATGACCCTGCCAAGACCTTGGTTTTGACCGAGTGAAGCCTATTTCAGACTTCTGACCACCAGAACTGTGGAATAAATTTCTGTTGTCTTAAGCCACTAAGTTTGTAGTAATTTGATACAGCAGGCACAGAAAATGAATACAGTGTTCAAGATTTAAAACAAAAATTAGCAATCAGTCAGTTATGGTGGCTCATGCCTGTAATCCCAGCACTTTAGGAGGTAGAGGTGAGAGGATTGCCTGAGCCCAGGGGTTTAGGGCCAGCCTGGACAACTTGGCAAGATCTCATCTCTACAATAAATCAAGAAAAATTAGCCGGGCATCTGCTTGTAGTTCCAGTTACTTGGAAGGCTGAGGTGGGAGGGTTGTTTGAGCCCAGCAGGTAGAGGCTGCCAAGACTGTGAGCATGCCACTGCACTCCAGTCTGGGGGACAGAGTGAGACTCTGACTCAAAACAACAACAACAACAACAACAACAACAACAACAACAACAACAAGAAATCAGCAATCTTCCACTTCACCCCTTCCAAATCCCTAGTTTTGCTTCCCAGCAGCAAATATTTTAAATCTTGGAGCAGTTTCTTTTTGAAATTTTTTCCATATTTCTAGTTAGAGTGCATATATATGTTATATGTTTGTATTTTTGTTTAAAAAAGTCTTACAACTCATACCTCCTAAACACATGCGTATACACACACATGTATGCATATACACACCCTTCTCTTCATTATGCCCTCAACTTCCAAAATAATTGGAATACAACTTTTGGCTAAATCTGTAATCATATCTTTGTCATTTATTACAATGATATAAATTGTATTTATACATATTTTATGTGGTGTACTATGTTTACATTTTTCCTCTTGAACAACTTTTGTTTTTCCTGGAGTTAATAATTGCCTCAAGTTTTTATTGCCCATTCCCTTCATGTACACAGCACCACAACTGCATCCTTAAACTCTCTTCCAGAAATAGAAAATATCTCTCAATATATTCAAACACATGAGATAATCTATGCTTTTCATTCCACCCCTACCTAGCAAACATCCTTCCTAGATCTCCCCATCTTCCTGATCCAATAAAAATCGGTTGCTTTTTAGATTTGGAAACCTGCTGTTGTTCTTGAAATCCCTTTCCCTCTTTCCTGTTGGACTGCTATCTTTTTGTGTCTTCTGTTTCTCTTTTACTTCATTGTACCTCATTAAAATGAAGATTCAAAATTCTAGCAGCTTCTGAAGAAAGGGTGATTGCTGTGAAAATACTTTGATTTATTGCAGCATATCTTTATCTTGACTTTGTATAGAAATCTAGGAAGATCATTTTCCCTCAGAGTTTTGAAGACATTTTCTTACTGCCTTCCAGCTTCTGATACTGCTACTGATAATTGTAGTGCCTTTCTGATTTCTGATCTCACATATATGATCTTGTTTCTCTCTGTGAGTTTTGGGGATTTTCCTTTTACCTTATTATTCTAAAATTTTGTAATAATTTTATTGTTTGTGCTGGGCATAAAGTGAAAACCTATAACCTTTAATTTTTGAAAATTTTATCGGCCAGGCTTGGTGGCTCAGCCTCTAATCCCAGTACTTTGGGAGGCCGAGGTGAGTGGATTGTCTGAGCCCACAGGTTTGAGACCAGGCAGGGCAACTTGGTGAGACCGCATCTCTACAATAAAATAAAAAATAGCTGGGTGTGGTAGTGCACATCAGTAGTTCCTGCTACTCAGAAGGCTGAGGCAGAAGGATCACTGAAGCCCAACAGGTCGACGCTGGGGTGGCCGTGAGTGTGCCACTGCACTCCAGCCTGGGGGAAGAAGTGAGACTCCAACACAAAGTCAAAAAAAAGAAAGAAAGAAAATTTTATCTTACTAGTTCTTGAATAACTTACTCTAATATCTTCATGTTCTGGAACTTTTCTCAGACTTTGAATATTTTAAGTAATTTTCTAACATGCTTATCTTTTCTATCACTATTTTTATTCTACTATCTGAATTCCTTTTTGTGTATATGTACATTTGTCTATCTATCAAACTTTGTATTTTGGCTCTCGTAATTTTAATTTCCAAGAGAGAAATTTTGTTTATTATTTTTAAAGCTTCTTTTAAAAATCATGTAACTCTTGTTTTAAGAATTCAATATTTTTATCTCTCTGATATGAGTTGTAGGGGATCCCCCCACAACTTTCTCTTCTCTGCTTTCTGCATTGTCTCTTTTTTCTCAAGGTTCCCTTATTCTGATTTTTTCAGTTAGAGGTGCTATTCAATATCTGGCATCCTTTCACATTTAAAAGGGAGGCATTGCAGAGACTATTAGAAGCTTCATGTGCATGCACTTGAGCTTGCCCAGTGGTAGACTTCCATTCAGATGCTCCAGCAGGCATCAAGTCACTGTGTTAAGAGAAGATCAATTGTTTGTGTTTGTAAGACTCTTCTCTCCTTTAGGTTAGATTGACTAACATCCAATCTCCTGTTAAAGGGTTGGAGACTGTCTATTTCCTAATTCCCAGTTTTCAGTACAGTAATCTGCACTTCCCACTCTGTCCAAGCTGTGCATGGTATTCTTGAGTTCTAAGTTCCTCTGGGACAACTTCTCCAAAGAGTAAATCTCCAGTCCCCTGCAGGGAGGGGAGGAAGAGCTGGTTGTCTAGGGTAAAGTAGGGAATGTAGGGGTCTAATTGCTTCTTTTACAGAGTTTCAATCAATCCTTTACTTTTAAGCTCCAACCATATCTTCACTTTTAAAGACATTTATTGCCTTAAATTCGAGAGTGTTTACAGAGTTCCAGAATGGAAATTGGTTGGCTTCTTGTTTTACCCACCCAGAAACCTTATGGGCATTTTATTTTGGCTTTCTCTGCTGTGTAAAGTTAAATTTTAGTTATCCATCTGTTTTCTAGCATCCAACGTTCTCTTGATATTTCTGTTTTCTCCTTTCCTAATTTTTGTCTTCATGAGTTCATACCTTTAAAAAAAATCTTTATACTAATTTATTGGGGTCTTAGATCAGAGCAGAGGAAAACACCTGCGTTCTATTACTCACTTTTTACAAGTACCTGCCTTCTCCTTTCTTATAGCTCTGATACCAAGATCTCCTTGTCTAAATTGGTAGCCCCAAAACTTCTTTCTAAATGCAGGTATGTGGCTACTATCTCTGTTTCCTTCCGGATGTGAAGCAAAGAAAGCCTCATCCAGCCATATTGCACCCCAACACCCACACTGACACTGTACCAAGCATCTCCTCCCAGTTCTTCTTCTGACTCACAACTTCCTTGGTTATTTTCGTCAATAAGACTCCTCTCCCCCATGTAATTAGATATTACTTAATGATCCTTCTCTTCATTCTGGCTTTTCTTCTGGCCCAACCAGGAGCCCTGTTTCAGAAGTTTCTGGTTGGACTTATTGCCAGTTTTAAGGTCTGATGTCTCATTTTTGGCCTCCTGCCTTGTGCCTCAAGTTTTCTAAAATGAGGGAAACAATTAAAGTAGAATGACCAATGTCTCTGGGTCAGTAGGCACCCAACCATGGATAGAGCCTTTAAGCCATCTGCCTCTCTTTTTGAACAGCACATTTAATACCCTAAAAAAAAGCCGAACCTCATATCTTTCTGGCTGTTCATGAAACCCATCCTGAACCACTTGCCTTGTGCCATGCTCGCCAAGACTCTAATCTTTCCAGCATCTATTTCAACTGCCTGTATCCTTTATTTCCGGTTTTCCCTCACCATCTTCTTGAATTTAGAAGTGAAGTGCTATATGCCTCCTGTGGTAGGTTAAATAATGCCCACCTCCCCACAAAGGTGTCCATATCTGAATCCCAGAAAATGTGATTATGTTACTTTATATGCCACTGGGGACTTTGCAGGAGCTATTAAGTTAAAGATCTTGAGATGAAGAGATAAATTATCCAGGTGAACCCAATGGAATCACAAATGGCCTTTATAAGAAGAGGCCAGAGAGTGAGCTCATGCTCTTTCTGCCACACGAGGATACAATGAAAGTCAGCAGTCTGCAACCTGGAAGAAGACCCTCACCCAAGCTTGCACCAGGATACCACACTTCCAGCCTCCAGGCTGTGAGAAATAAATTTCTGTTGTTTATAAGCCACCCACCCAGTCTATGGTACTTTGTTATGGCAGCCAGAATTAACCAAGGTAATTGTGTTCATATCTCAACTCCTGGCCTGAACAATGACTTAGAATCAAAGATTCTGTTTTGCAATAAATAGCCTTTGTTCAGGGTAAAGTGATGGTACAAAGAGCCCTTAATATGCAAGAGAAAGAACAAGTTTGAGCCACTTACTTTGTGCCTTTAAAAAAGTCACTTAATCTTTAAAACATCTATGTCTTTATCTGTTTTATGTTAATCCTCTGTTTGGACATTCCCAGTTACATGGGTATTCAGGACTTTATGGGGTGCCCATTTTATCACTGCAGTGTTTATAAACCCTTCTTTCTTTTGGCATTGACCTTGTTATCTTTGTTCCTCTTCTCTAACATCTGTCTCCACATATGCCAGGAATTAATTATCTCTGCCTTCAAGGATTTGTGTGGATCCCGAGATCTGGCTTTCTGTACCATTGTCTGTCCTTCTCTTACCACATCATGCCACTGTCACCAGCAAGCCACATGGCAAGAGAAGGCACAACTGCCGAGACTGTTTCCCAAGGAAGCGCAATTTGCAACATAGTCAGAGAAGCTCCATTATTCATTTATCCATCTAGTACTTCATTAATTCAAATAATTACTGGCACTTACTATGTGTCAAGCAGTCCCTTAGAGCCTGCATGTGCAAAAAAGAATACGACACTAGCCAGTGTGGAAGTTCTACAAGGGGCTGACTAGATCATGGAGGAAACAGGCCCAGAAATCAATAATCACTATGTAAGTTATGATTGATAGATGTTTACCTGGGCATGGCACCAGAGCGATCCCAGGTCTGAAGTCTGATGAGGTCATGGGAGGCCTCCCAGAGGAGGTAATGCCTGAGTTTGGAAGGATAAGAAGAAATGAGCCTCATAAATGCTCATTTGCTTCCATTTTGTTTCTGGAATTTCTGATTATAAGGAAAGATAAAATATGATTGCTGAAGAGGCCTTTAAGGAGTACATAAACAAATGTCTGATTTTAGAAATATGGAAACTGAGGCAAAAGAAGAGTGATAATGTATCCAAGCATATTGGCAGAGATGCTTGAACAAGGAAATCCTACTTAAGCAATGTGAGTTCTGCTGGCAAAGGTCATTGTGTCATGATGCTTTTTCCTGGGTCATTAAATTATTCTTCAAATTAGTTGAAACCTCCAGGCCCTGGATTATAGATAAGATCATGCTATTTTGCTAAAAGTAGTAGTTTGAAAGTAGGCACAGTGCAGGTTTGAGCCATAAGAGTGGTATTGAGTTTGGGTAACACAATTTAAAGGGAGCATCTGTGCCTCTGCTGCACCTGCAGCCCAGTCAGAGCTTTCAAAAAGAGCATGTGTACTCAGCAGCTCATTCTTCTCTCATTAGGACCACCTGGCACATGGGTCTGTGATGTACTGCTCTGTCTGCTGGAATGTTCCCTTTCTCTCCCAGTACTTTTCAGGGACCCCATAAGCTTCTCCCTGAACTCCCTCTCCCACCAACCATGATGCAGTGACCACAGTTATAACCACCTGGCCCAGGTCAGAAAGTCTCATACTCCATACTGGGTCTAAAGGCAGCAGGAGGGAGCAATGAAGCTCACTTTTGTTTTCTCTGGATCTGGCTAGCTTGTGCTCTTTGTATAAGAACCTCCTCTAACTTCAAAACCAAAAGATTTGTCTATGTCCTTTCTATAACTCCATGGCCCCTAGGGTGATGAATGATAGCTAATTTCAGAAATGAGGTCTCAGGCCGGGCACAGTGGCTCACATCTGTAATCTCAGCACTCTGAGAGGGAGAGGTGAGAGGATTGCCTGAGTCCAGGGGTTCAAGACCAGCCTGGGCAACTTGGTGAGACCTTGTCTCTACAATAAATCAAAAAGTAGCCAGGTGTGGTGGTGTGCGCCTGTGGTTCCAGCTACTTGGAAGACTGAGGTGGAAGGATCACCTGAGCCCAGCAAGTCGAGGCTGCAGTGGCCATGAGCATGCCACTGCACTCCAGCCTGGGTGACAGAGTGAGACTCCAACTCAAAAAAAGAAAGAAAGAAAGAAATGGGATCTCCTGACTTCTGATCCAGTCATTATCCCTTTTTTTCTTTCTGCCTTTCACAAAGCAACACTAGATGAAGAAGGAAATTCCCAGGAGTTAATATAGAAGATCTTTGGGAAAGTTACTGAGTCTGTCCAAAGCAGTCTGCAAGGCTACATCTCCTGTCTTCTTCAGAAAGTTCCACTAAACCACTTGGCCTCTAGTGATGACTCCGTACAGTCTGTTTGGACTAGCTTCCTTCCACGTAGGGAACAGGAATGTGTGCATAATGTAGAAGATGCATCTTTGCAAGCCTGTGTAGCCCTTCTAAGTCGCCATTCAGATCTGCCCCACACAGCACACACTGAACCACAAGGGGGCTCCAGCGCAGGCTCCTTGCAGTCTTTGCCTCCAAGCACTTGCTTTGACCTGCTCTTTGCATCTGTTAGTTATCTATTAGTTAGCTGCATAATAAATCACCCCAAAACTTGGTGGCTTAAAGCAACAGATTTATTATTTCACAGTTTCTGTAGGTGAAAGAAAGACTCAGCAGGCCCTCTGCTTCTGGGTCTCCCATGGTGCAACCAAGGTGACAGCTGGGGCCATTGTCATCTCAAGGCTCAACTGGGGGTAAGAGTGGAGATCTGCTTCCCAGTTTATTCATGTGGCTGTTGGCAGGACTCAGCTCCTCCTTGACTGGAGCCCTTCCTCGGTTCCTTGTCATGTGGGCCTTTCTATCATGTGATAATATAATGCTTAGTTATCAGAGAGAGCAAGTGAGAGGGGAAGAGAGAGTCAGCAATATAAAATTAACAGCCCTTTAGAATCTGATTTTGGAAATGACATCCCATCACATTTGCTGTATTTATTAGGAACAGGACACTGGGTCCAACATACATAAGAGGGAAGGGAATTACTCAGGATGTGAATACCAGAAGGCTGGTCATCAGGGGCCATCTTGGAAGACTGCTGTATTAGTATCCTAGGGATGCCATACCATAGACCAGGTGGCTTAAAACAACAGAAATGTATTTTGTCACAGTTATGGAAGCTAGAAGTCCAAAATCAAGGTTTCAGCAGGAGCATCTTTTTTCTGAAGGCTCTAGAAGAAGATCTTTCTTTGCTTCTTCCTAGCATCTGGCAGTTGTGAGCGACCTTTGGCATTTCTTGGCTTGTAGCTGCTCGAGTCCAATCTCTCTTCTGTCATCACATAGAATTCTCCCTGGATGTCTCTGTCTTCACATGACATTTTCCTCTTTGTATGTGTCTCTGTATCCAAATTTCCTTCTTTTTTTGGTCAGGGTTTTACTCTGTTGCCCAGGCAGGAATACAGTGGCACAGTCATGGCTCACCACAGCCTTGACCTCCTGGGCTCAAGCCTCCCAAGTAACTGGGACTACTGGCTCACATCACCATGCTTGGCTAATTATTTTATTTTATTTTTTATACAGATGAGATCTTGCTATGTTGCCCAGGCTGGCCTTGAACTCCTGGGCTCAAGCGATCCTCCCACCTCCGCCTCCCAAAATGCTGGGATTATAGGTACGAGCCACCATGCCGGGCCCAGTTTTCTCTCTTCCTATAAGGACATCAGTCATACTGGTCTTAGAATTCACCCTAATCTGGTATGATTTGATGATAACTTGACTACATCTACAGAACCGATTTCTAAATAAGATCACGTTCGCAGGTTCCAGGTAGACATGAACTTTGAGGAGACACTACTCAACCCAGCAGAGCTGTCTACTACATCTGTTCCATTCTATAACTATAGACTCATTTCACACCCCCTCTTCTGTTCCCTCTTACCCGTCAGCCCAAGCTTGGCCCTACTACATAGGTTATGACTGTTCAAGAATGGTTTGTTTATTCATTAGCCGGGGTTGGTGCCTCTTGGTAAATCAGCCCAGATTTAGGATCATCCTATAACCCAATGCTGATCCAGGGATTTTTTAGTAGGAGAGTCCCCTGTAATCTCCTGGGATCTGGACAGTATTTCTGCTGAGAACAAGATTGAGGGATCTGATAGCTAAGGCAAAGATATCAAAGCAAATTGAGTATGTCTTTTTTATCTTAAAGTCAATTATTTTCAATCCCCTTTCTTTTTCTATATACCCAAACCTGTGACACATTCCCTTAGAAGACTGTGTTCCATTAAAGCTGTGATTCTCATGGCGGGTAGGGGAGGCCCATGCCTTGTTGGTGGGGAGAAGTAGCTGGTGTGGAAGTAAATAAAAATTTCTGGGTGAGTGACATGTTGTTTGAATATAATTCTTATATTGACTTCTTTACTCCACTCTCCACAAGATGATATTTGACAATATCTAAAAAAAAAATTAAAATGGATGCCCTCACTAAACCATCAACTCATAGCAATTTCACCCCTACATATACAAGGGAGGACTCAAAGAAAACCCAGAATTTATTTATTTAAAAAGTGTGTATTTATTCTTACATGTTTAAACTCCAGTCACCTTCAAAGTACTCTCCATCTGATGCAATACACATATCAAGCCATTTTTTTCTACTGCACAAGACAATTTTTGAACTTATCAATTTTGATGCATTTTAGTGCTTCTGTTGTTTTGTGTTTCATCTCTACCATATTGGCAAACCATTTCCCTTTGAGGACTTTTTTCATCCAGGGAAACAAACAAACAAAAAATCTGCTCAGGGCAAGATGAGGTGAATAGGGAGGGTGGAACACAAGCGGTATGCCACTTTTGGTCAAAAACTGCTGAACACTCAGTAAGATGTGAGCAGGTACTCTCATAAATCACCCATAATGAAACAGGCAAACACATTGAAAGACTCCCCCACAACACACACACACATACAACCCACTGAAGCCAAACACAGCCTCTCCCAACAATGCTAGCTGCTACACTGATGCCTAGAGCACTTACCTAGCAGGGGAAGTCTGTACTACAACGCTCTCCAAAGAATAAGTCCATTTTTTTTTCGGGTCTCCCTTTATACTTAATATACTCAATTAACCCTAGATAAACTTACATAAAGGCACACAATGAAGCATGTAAAAGAATGTTCATTGTTAACAGTCATTGTGTGTAACGACAAAAATTTGGAAGCAACACAAATATCCTTCAGCAGAGGAATGGCTAAGCAAATGGTGGTATATTCCTAAAATGGAATATTATACAGCAATTAAACAGATTAGATCTATTTGAATGTATAAAAATACATCCTGAAAACTGCCATGTGAAAAAAAAGCAAATTGGAAAACATTACATACTGAATGATGCCATTTGTGTTAAATAAAAACATACTCAACAATACTACATTATGTTTATGGTCATGTATATGTGGCAGTAAAAGCTGAAAACCATGAGCAGGAAGGAAATGAACCAAATTCATGGATCTTGATTGCCTTTAGGCATGGAGGGAGGAGAATGAGACTGATGAGGGGAGCAAGGAGAATTTCAACTTTGTACTATCCTATTTCTTTTACACATGTACTTTTAGAACTCTAAAACAAGACAACCAAATGTTGTTTCACTGGCATTTATGTTATTATTTTTGGTTATTTTCTGATCTCTTAAACTTTTAAAATAAGAAAGAAGATTAAAGATAAGGTCCTGATTTTCAAAAACTAAATTCCCACAGAAATGTGGCCACCTGGAGATGTATAGGGCACCACCTGCATGCCCATTGGCAGGGCTGGGATGCCCTGACCGTTGAGACAAGCACAAAGAGGACACCCAGGTCCTAGGTTAAAACGAGGCTCTGAATCCCCCAGATAGTTAACTGTAGGCCACTCATTAAATTCCTACGAGGGTATTATAAATGCAGAAAATCCATAGACCTGAAGTAAAAGGGAAGGAGTTGTCCTAATTCTTAATACCATTCTTATTCTGAAAGCCTCTCTGAATTTAAGTCACTGTTCTTGGATTTCTGTGGGATGTTACTGTATCCTTCCAGTGGCATCTTATCCATCTCTTTCAGTAATCAGCTAACTCTACGGAATATCATCTCCTTGTCATCAAAACAGCCGTATCCAAAATAAAATCATGTTTCTGTGGGTCAGTGTCAGAAGAAGAGCTAAACCATGTCATTACAATTACAAAGTCATCCAGATACAGAAACGAAGGGCTTGGAAGACCTAGAACGCATCACGACGCACCTGAACTCATCAGCTCTTCAGGAGCCCAGATCCTCTATCACACTTCCCCACTTCCTCTAATCACACCACCATCTGCTTGATCGCTCAAGCCTGAAGTCCAAGAATCATGATTAACATCTCTTTCTCCTTTGCCACACACAGCTAATTAATTGATCGCTAAACGCTACCCTATCTTCCTTCCAAACACCTATCAAAGCCATCCATTTGTCTTCATCTTTCTTGCTCCCATCACAGTCCAGGCCTAGAGAGCTTATTTAGAGACCTCTGTTTCTTCCTGCCACTGCCCTGTTTTCAATCCATTGTCTCCATAGCAGCCAGTGATCTTTCACAAATAAATATGATCCTGTCCCTCCATTCCTTAAAACCCTCAATGGCTTCTTCAGTTCTTAAGATAAACACTCAGATCTTCAGTGGCTGACGACATCTCCCTAATGACCCTTGACTACCTCTCCACTTCTGTTCCTGAGTTCCAACCACACTGTGATTGACATGCCCTTTTGAAGGACCTACAGTGGAGAGAACATCTCCCTAAGCACCTGATCCTGCATCATGACACTAAGCACTGAGAGTTGTGTTCCAAACTGAGAGCAATTTTGAGACTGGGGCTTTAATGACCTCTCCTAGAACTTGGATTGCATTTACTGTCCTCAGTTCTCCATGCTTGCCACCCTTCAAGACTCAGTCTGTGTCACCTTCTGAAGATGCTTTCCATGACTGCATCTCCTGCCATCAATACACATGCTCAGAATTATTCTCTATCTTCTGTGTTTGAATATCATTTTATCGATTCTTCTCCTCAAGTCTGTCTTTCCTTCCACAACTATGAGGGCAGGAATGATGCCTTGATCTGAATCTCTAACCGAATAAGGTACTTCAATATAGTAAGTGCTCAATAAAGATGAATTGAGTTTAATAGCATTGATAAACTGGAAATAGTTGTAGGATGTGAAGGAATGAACACTTATTAAAGGTGCCGGGCTTTCCAACTCTTCTAAATCTTACCTTTAGATTCCTCTAAACTTAAAAGCCTCTTGCAGCTCTCTTCCTTGAATCATTTAGACAGATGCACTAATAATGATGATTTAAAGTGAGACTTTGATGTCAGCACCTCATTCACACATCAAAAAAATGTGTATTCAGAGGCACACAAAAAGGATGTAATTACCATTTCAGGAAAATATGTTAATTTGATGCAATGCATTACTGCTCTGACAGCTCTCAGCCCTTGCACCAAATGGTTGTAAAATGGATATTACAGGAAAAAATATATACTTTTCTTCCTGCTCAAAATATAGGTAAAGAGCAGAAGCAAGTAAAGTGAGGGTCCACTGTTGAGAGAGAGAGAAAATGGCGAAGACTGTTAGCACACCATGGCTGACAAGTCTGCAGTTGCTGATAGCAATTCTGGCGTGGAGGTACCTGAAGGTGACTGTCTGGGCCTGTCTGAGCCTGTCTGGGCAGTCTTCTTACTCACTCAGAGTATTAAAAGTCCAAATTAAAGTGGGAGCAATGGAAGGTTATAAAGGTGGCTTTCCTCTGGGAAAATTCAACTGCTCTGTCCAGGCTGGAGCTGGGGTGCCCTGATTGGACTACTAGGGCCGCCAAAGCTGCTGGCATCCTCCAACCCAGAGATCCCTTTATAGCTTCATGAGATGCTGCTTCCAACCCCCAGTGAGGGGAAAGAGCTGCTCCCTACTCAAGCCTCAGAGGACCCAACCATCCTTTCTGAGCTGAGGGGGCAGGAACTCTCCCTAAGTCACAGGTGCCTTCTTTCTAGAATGTAGGTAATCCCTGCTACCTCAAGGGAATGTTGCAAGAATTAAATAGGGATAATGGATATAAAATGCTTTGCCTAGCAAAGACACTTCGTAAATGGTAGTTCTTCTTGTGGTTATTATTATATTATCATCTTATTATCCTGAAAAGTAAGCTGATTAAAAATAATTTTCAAAGGGAGTGATGAAGTGACCCTGGTAGTAAGAAACCTCAGTATGAAGCTCTCCATTTCCATCATCTCAGGAGGGGTTTCCACAATTGTCCCCTCAGTATCCAGTGGGGGCTGGCTCCAGGACCCCTCATACCAAAATCTGCGAATGCTGAAATTCCTGATATAAATGATATAGTATTTGCATATAGCACCCCCTCCTGCATACTTTAAATCATCTCTAGATTACTTATACTACCTAATACAGTATAAATGCTGTGTAAGTAGTTGTTATACTGTATTTTTACATTTTTATGATGGTATTGTTTATTTTCTGAATATTTTCAATTTGTGGTTGTTTGAATTGCAGATGTGGAGACCATGGGCATGGAGGGCCAACTGTATGTAGGGAAAGAGGATCTTACATACATACCTCCCAAGATTCCTAGGTGGAGAGTGGAAGGGACCTGGGAGAACCCAGGAGAAGGGCTCACTCTCCCTCACCTGCCAGGTGTCTGGGTGATCTGGAAGAATGAGAAGATGCCCTTGTGGTGATCCCCCTTTCACACGCCATCAATTTCAGGTTGGGTACAAAATCCTGCTCCATCCCACATGGCACAGATATGGAGGATGAGAGTATCTTAGACAAAATCAGCTAGAAATGTCCTTGTGAGCAGAAATCTGTGCCAGCTTCCACCTGCCTAACATGGCTCTGCCCTGGGACTCATGCTCTACCCCCAAGAGGCAGAAGGTAGGGGCAGAAGAATCGGTGGCACACTGGTATCTGCTTAGCAAACACAACATGTGAGGCTCAGTTCCCCTCTCTTCCTGCCCTGTGGAAAGCATCTGCTGGTGCACCAAAGGAAGAGTCAGCTTGCAAGAGGTAAGTGGGGTCAGCAAAAACCAGGAGCAAAGATGCCCAGGCATGTCACCAGCAGCCTGTGGCCTCCATTGCTGAGGTCTGGGTACTGTAGGAACCCAGAGGCAGACCTTTGTCAGGCGGTGGTCCAGGTCACCCTCTCAGGGTCACCCAGGACAAAGCCCTTGTTGATTGCCAAGAGGTGGCAGCCCTGAGGGTAGGTGGAGCCCACCAAAGAGACTCCACTGAATAGGATGGGAGGGGCCCTACTTATGCAGTATTGCCACCAGAGTTGGAATCAGACCCTTCCACAGGTGGAGGGAACAAGGAAGGGTGATGAACCGGCCCTTTTGCTTCAGTTTGCAACCAAGTATTGGGGACAAAGGAAGCCATTTTCCAGGGGAAGCATGCATGGAGGAGAGAGAGCACAGTGGGAGTAAATCAGAAGGGCTTGGTGACCGGGAGCACGGGGAAGAGCTTGGTGAGATGGTACCCAGGAGGCCTAAGAGGGATCTGATTCAGCTCTACTCTGACCTGACCCTCTACCCAGCAGTGTGGCTGCTACCAGTGCACAGCGCTCCTACCTGCAGATTAGAGGAAAGTGCCCCTTCTCAAGGTGCTTATCTCACATCTGCCAAGAACCTGTCATAATATACTGATTTTATTATACAAAGACATGTTGCTGCCTCTGCTGGAAAACTGTCATAATAAGTACACATGTCTAAGAAGTCAGCCATGTGAGAGACAGTCTTATTCAGTGCATACACCACAGGAATGCACAGAGACTTCAGCAAACACTTTGAGCTTGGGTTTAGTTGGGGATTGCAATAAGACACAAACGTGGAATCTTGCCCTGAGTTGAGTGTGGGGCAAGAGGGTTAGCTCCCCAAATGAGCTCAGGGCTTGGGCAGAACTGGAGAATTTCATGGCTAATGCCCTTCCTACCCCAAACTTCAAACTCACCTTTTCAAAGGAGCTGTGCTGCATAGCCAAAAGGAATAGGTGTAACTCAGTTAGGCCCTTTATTATTTATTTATGTATTTATTTACTTGAAACAGGGTCTTGTTTTGTTGCTGAGGTTGATGTACAGTGGTGTGAGCATAGCTCACTGCAGCCTCTAAGTCATAGGCTCAAGCAATCCTCCGGCTTCAGTCTCCCAGGTAGCTAGGGGTACAGGCACATGCCACCATGCCTGGCTAATTTTTAAAAAGATTTTTTTTGTAGAGATAAGATCTCACTATGTTATCCAGGCTGGTCTCAAACTCCTGCCCTCAAGCGATCTTCCCACCCTGGCCTCCAAAAGCACTAGGATTACAGGTGTGAACCACCACACCTGATCAAGCAGACTTTTAGAAAGAGAACGCTTGCCCAGCCTGATTTGTATTGGTATTGGTATTTAAAGAACCTAAAGAAAGTAGGTGGGGTCTCCAGGAGCCAAATTAAGAAGGCAGGAAGACTTAGGGTTTTTTTGATGCCATAAACATGGTTATAAAACAATTGATTTCTGTCTCTCTCCAGTTTGTAAGTGTTTTAATATTCACTGTATCATTTTATTCACAGAATAATTCCCTGTGAAAGGCAGAATGGGTATGATCCTTATTTTGTAATGAAGATATCGCAAGGCAAAGTTTTATGGGACTTAAGGCAGGTGTAAGATTCATGAACACATGGCTTGATTTACTATATAAAGTATTCAGTACTAGTAACTGGAGGCATGGGACACAGTGCAAGGACTCAAGAGTAGCCTATTGAATGAAGAATGAAGGAACACAAATGAATGGACTGAGCTGTTAGGTGATAGCATTGGTGAAGTGACTCGATTGGCCAGGCTGACCTGGTTTGGCATAACTTGGGGGGGTCACTGGGCTTCAGTGAACATCCTACACAGACCGACACAGATGCCTGTGACTCTAGCTCTAATCTAAGTGGAGAGATAGGAGATGACAGAGTAATGTACATACCTGGATCCTTGTCTGTAACTCAGCACACAGTAGAAAGGTTACATGTTTTAGAGTCAGCCAAGGTCTAAGCCTAGTCTGCTGTGGCACATTGGACCAACTATGTCATCTCTCTGGGGCTTAATTAAATGGAGCACATATTATCTACTTGAGCAATTCATGTAAAACACAGGTGTGTTGTCCCGGGAAATAACAAAAATGCAGCAGAGAAAACATTCGTTGCTATTCCTCAATTTCTTAGAACACAGCTAAAGGCATTCTTCAGCCCAGCCATTTCTCACAGAGGACAATGTGGTCCCCTGGGTCTGCATGGGACTCAGAGCAGAGAAGAGCTAAGAACTGGCTACAGAACCTCTCCTGCCTACCTGACCCTTTCTCTTGGTCTTCGAATACTGAATTCATTCATTCATTTGAGTATTCATTCATGTGGTAGACACTACTGGTGCTCACCAGGACTTGCAGTTCTCCTGTCTTTCCAGACACACACCCTTTGAAGTTAGGCATGGCCACCTGCCTTGCTCTGGACAATGAATTATAAGCAGAAGTGATGTGCATGACTTCTGGGTAAAATAATTTAAGTCACTGCTCTATTTACCATGCTCTTTTCCTTTCCCTAAGCAAACCCCGAAGCTTGTGTCTGAGATGGTAGCATCATAAAATGACAACTCCTCTGTCAACCTGGGTCCCTGAGTTACTATAAGTGAACAGAACTCTCTCTCCAGCCCACATGAGACAAACAACATGAGAAATAAACCTTTAACATTTTTAAGCACGATATGTAGGGGTTATTTGTTACTATACCATGCTCATATTTATTTGATTAATCTATTTTTCATTCACTTAACAACTATTTCAGAATACTCAATAAAAGCTGCTACTCTCTAGGTGCTGGGTATTCATAGGAGACAGCACAGACCCAATTCCTGCTCTCACAGAGATAAAGTTAATTAGGTGGGTGGTAGGGGTACAAACAAATTAATGGAAATATATGTCAGGTAACACACTCTACAAGAAAAATAAAGCTGAGTCAGAGGCTTGGAGAAAGCTATTTTAGATACTGTGGATAGAGAAGGTCCTCTGAGGAGATGCCATTTGAACAGAGGCCTGGATAAAGTAAGAGAGTGAGCCAATCAGATGTGTGGACAAGGAACATTCTAGAGGGAGTGAAGAGTGAACACACAAGAGTGCTGAGGTCAGATCGTGCTTGGCACGTGGCAGGAGCCACAAGAAGGCCGGTGCAGCTGGGTCAGAGTAAGCATGTGAGAAGGCAAGAAATGAGGTCACATGAAAAGTCATCTTTGAAAAAGTGAAAAAGCGAACCACAGCCCCACACGGGAACATTTACAATCATCTAACAAATGACTCATATCCAGAATATAAAATAGTTACACATCAATAAGAAAAAGATGAACAACCTAGGTTTTAAAATGGTCAAAAGAGACTGGGCTTGGTGGCTCAGCCTGTAATTCCAGAACTTTGAGAGGCCGAGGTGAGTGGATTGCCTGAGCCTGCGGGTTCGAGACCAGCACAGGCAACTTGGTGAGACCTCATTTCCACAATAAATTTTTAAAAAATTAGCTGGGCGTGGTAGCGCGCTCCTGTAGTTCCAGCTACTTGGAAGGCTGAGGGGGAAGGATCGCCGGAGTCCAGCAGGTCGTAGCTGGGGTGATCGTGAGTGTGCCACTGTACTCTAACCTGGGCAACAGAGGGAGACTCCAACTAAAAAATAAACAAACAAATTAATAAATAATAAAATAAAATAGTCAAAAGATACAGATAACTCACAAAAAAAGATAAAACTACCAATAAGTCAATGAAAGCGGTATTCATCCTTATTCCTTAGGAAAGTGAAAATTTGAACCAGAATGAGATGCCACTATACACTCTAAGAATGGCTAAAAAGGCCGAAAAATACCAAATGTTCACAAGAATATGAAGCAAATGAAACCCTCATCTTTTGCCAGTAGGAGTACAAAAACACACTGGAAAACTGGCAATTCTAATAAAAGTAAGAACATGCCTATTCTATAACCAGAAATTCCATTCCTAGGTATACACCCAGGAGGAATGAGGAGAAAATGCATATAGCCCAAAGCTGAAAACAAGACAAATGTCCATCAACAGAAAAAGACAAATTGATGTGGTGTATTCATTCAAGAAAATACCTCACAGCAGTATTGATACAAAGTATTGATACAAGAAGATAAACTCGAAAAGCACTGAATGTACGAATCCATATACAAAATAGCCTATACTCTAGGTTTCCACTTAAATCAAGGTTCAGAACAGGCAGAATAAATCCTAGTGATGAAAGTCAGACTAGTGGTGACCCTGGGGAAGACAGGCATTAAATGGAGAGAGCTAAGAGAATTTTGCAGGTGATGGACATACTCCGTGCCTTGGCCTAGGTGGCGGTTCCCTGGATGTTTGCCTGGGTACAACTCTACCTAGCTGTGCAATTCATATCTGTGCATTGTTTTATATGTAAATTGTACCTCAGTTGAAGAGAACCACAATAAGAGAGAGAAGAGATAAGGTTTGACAGGCAGAGGAGCATGAGATTATGTAGAACCTTATGGACTGTGATCAGGATTTTTTCTTTCTTTCTTAAAAAGATGAGAAGCTACTGGAAGGTTCAGAGCAAACATGTCTGAAAAGGATGATTCTGTCTGCTGTGCAGATGTTGGAGAGGTCCAAGTGGGTCAGGCAAAGGGTATAAGCTGAAGACCTGGGGGAACTGAAGGTGACTTAGAGCAGGTGTGAAGGAACAGAGGCAGGATCCTGCGTAAATGCTGAAAGTGCAGACGGCAGGTGTAATGACAGATAGGATGAAGAGTGTGAGGAAGGGGCAGAGTCAAACACCTGGCAGAATGAGACAGCCGGTTACTGGGATGGGCAGGACCAAAGGAGAAGTGTTTGGGGAGAGGAGGAGAAAATTCAAGAATTTGTTTTTGAACAGGACAAATTTGAGATGTCTGTTAAATGACCAATGAAATGTTCAAGAGGCTGTTGACTAAGGAGCTTGGATTAATAAGTAGCAAATATTAATACCCTACACACACACACACACACACACACACACACACACACACACACTCACTCACGTGGCTCAAACAAAACATGGGCACCTTCTCCTTCATTTTCTTCTTTAAAATGAAGAAACAAATCTTAAAGGTACCTTAAATGTGCTTCGTAATGGCCTTCAACCACAGCTACTGGACTAAACGTGCAGCTGCCGGGCTGCTGGGCTGGCAACCCGCTGAGGCCTGAAAGTCAGGCTGACAGCCCGCACTTGTCCCCATGCCCTTTCTGGAAGCTGGCTCTGGCCTCTGTCATGGGCCTGACTCAATCTGGGTACCTGCCTGTGCTGCCTTCTGCTTTCAGCTGCTCTTGAAGCAGCCCTGCTCCCCGCAGTCTCCCACTGGGGGACCCACGGGTCTGCAGGTGGAAGACTGTCAGAACAAATAGCCTCTGTGTCCTGTGTTGAATCAACACGTCATCAGGGAGCTGCGGAGGATACGTGGAGCAGAGGGAACATGTCATTTTAGTAAAGGCCTCAATTAAAAGAGAGAAAAGCCATAGTGACAACATTAAATATTTGGAAGTCAGGCCCATGAAAAGGTTTTATACAGGGCAGAGACTCAGATGGAGCTGTCATTCATGGGGAGGTAGGCGGGGAGGCCTGCAGTGGTGGGTGGGCGGTCGAGGCAGATTGTCTCTACTTCCTGATTGTCAATCCCAGCTTCACTGCTTGTTTAAGTGTGTTCTTCCAGAAGTTCATTCTAGCTGCTAAGCCTCGGTGTCTGCATTTTTAAATAAATTTAGCAATTGAGTAGGATCATGATCAAGATCAACTGAGATAGAGCTGGAATCTTCCACGATTCGTGAGCTATAGCAAACATTCAGAGCATGCTGCATCCTTTTCCTCTCTTTCCACCACATCCCAAGTTTCCTCAGCATTTAGATGCAACTGCATTGCACTAAGAAACCACCTGTGGGAGCTTTTCTGTCCTCTCAATAAATCTTGCTTTAAAAAAAAAACCCAACTATGTTTTATTCTCACTGTTACTTTCTTAGTTCAGAATCCTAGCAACATCTTCCCACTCCAAGAATTCTGAGGGAGTCCAAGGTGAGTCTCCTATGACTCACAAACAGCTGTAGCACAAGCTTCTGCTCTGGCCCCGCACTGATCCCAGGAAGTCACATGAGGGCAGTACCTCACCAATGTTAATGCTTCCTGGTCCAGGCGCAGGCTCTGAAACACCCTAGAGTACATTCTCCAACTAGAGTATCTGTGTGATGCCGGAGGACCTCGTAGCCACACGTCTCCAGAGAGACCCCACTCACACCCTTGGGTAGGTCCCCTTCAACGTGGAAGGTGGACAGGCCCCGGAACTTGCTTTAACTGACAGAAGATAGAGACTGCATCACTCCTGGGCTCTGTTTGCCTTCTGTGATCTTAGGAACCCTGAACCACCATGTCAGAAAACTGCCAACACTTTTGGAGAGACCATGTGAAAAGCCTTGAAATGGGAGAGAGGGAGAGG